>NC_140997.1:119252156-119309506 GCF_052327205.1 Somniosus microcephalus | reverse complement strand
ACTACAAGCCCACTGACTCCCACAGCTACCTGGACTACACTTCCTCCCACCCCGCTTCCTGTAAGGACTCTCTTCCATTCTCCCAGTTTCTCCGTCTCCGCCGTATCTGCTCTGACGATGCCACCTTCCACACCAGTGCTTCAGACATGTCTTCTTTTTTCCGCAACCGAGGATTCCCCTCTACCGTGGTTGACACTGCCCTTGACCGTGTCAGTTCTATCTCCCGCACTTCTGCCCTCACCCCTGCCCCTCCCTCCCGGAACCACGATAGGGTTCCCCTTGTCCTCACTTTTCACCCCACCAGCCTCCACATTCAACGGATCATCCTCCGGCATTTCCGCTACCTCCAAAGTGATCCCACCACCAAACGTATCTTCCCCTCCCCTTTCAGCATTCCGCAGGGACCGCTCCCTCCGAGACACCCTAGTCCACTCCTCTATCACCCCAAACAGCCCTTCCCCTTCGCCTGGCACCTTCCCGTGCAAGCGGAGATGTAACACCTGCCCCTATACCTCCCCCCTTCCCACTGTCCAGGGCCCCAAACACCCCTTCCAGGTGAAACAGTGATTTACTTGTACTTCTCGCAATCTAGTATACTGTATTCGCTGCTCACGATGCGGTCTCCTCTACATTGGGGAGACCAAACGCAGATTGGGTGACCGCTTTGCGGAACACCTCCGTTCAGTCCATAAGGGTGACCCCGAGCTTCCGGTCGCCTGTCATTTTAATTCACCGCTCCATTCCCACTCAGACCTCACCGTCCTTGGCCTCTTGTATTGTTCCACGGAAGCTCAACGTAAACTCGAGGAACAGCACCTCATCTTCCGATTAGGCACTCTGCAGCCTTCCGGACTCAATATCGAGTTCAACAATTTCAGATCATAACCTCGGCCCCTATTTCATTTTTTCTTGTAATTTTTCCAGTCCTTTTCCCCCCCCCTTTCCTTTTGTTTCTCTCTCACACCTGGCAGCTATCTCTTGCCCTGCCAGTACACTTTACACCTAATCTCAGCCTATTACCATCTCGTCTAGCTTCTAATACCTTTTGTCTCTTTTACTTCTTTTGTTTCTTTTATTCTTTTGTCCGATCGCAGCCCTGCCTCTGATCTATCTTCTTTTCTTTCCAGTTTTGAAGAAGGGTTCGACCCGAAATGCCAACTCAAATTTCTCTCCACGGATGTTGCCTGACCTGCTGAGTTTTTCCAGCATTTTCTGTTGTTATCCCAGGAATATTTGGCTGGTTTTAAAAAGACATGTTCAGACTTGTAGGAAAAGGCTGCGACAGGAATGTGGGATTGACCTCTGCAGAGGAACAGTTTGTGTATTCGAAAGTAGCCAGACTGTCTGGGAGGAACAATAAACGAAACTCAGCCCCTATCTGGGAATTTGCACTCAATCAATAAATCAATGAAAACCCCAGCCTCACCTAAAGCCCAAAGCCCATTAAAACCCATGCATAAAAGAACCTACACAGAATTTGAAGGCCTTACAGGAAATCTAAGATTAAAAGACTGTTTGAGACATTCAAAACCACTTCACATCTTCTTGAACTACTCAGAAAGCTATCCCGAAACCAGTTAACTAAATGGGACCAATCAAGTGGCCCTTAACAAGCCAGCCAAAAATCTAACAAGATTAGCAGGTTTCGTTTTAGTATAAACTAAAGACCTGTCTCCACAAGAAAGCAGTTCGTTCGATGGGTTCGATCAGTACAGTTCGGACAGACACAGAAAAAGGCACAGCTCATTCGAAAGACATCAGCCTCGGGACAACAGAAGGAGAACGGAAGGAAATCGCAGCAACCAAGGGCCCCACGAAACAATCAACCAACAATATTACTAACAACTAGGTAATATTGGGCCACTGCGACCAACAAGAAACCAACCTGGAAGAAACCGAAGATCTGCAAGTTTTTCCCACTCTACAAACTATTCCTGCGTTTGGTGAGCATTTCCTGGTCCTCTGGAATTCAACCTAGTTAGTGTAGTGGGATTGGGAGGGTAAGGTATTTTTGTCTATTGTCATTCTCCCTCGCATATTCCGAAGTGTTCCCCCTTTTAGAGTGATGAGATTTATTGTGTTGTGTATATTTTCTTGTCTCAAATAAAATCCAAGTTCTTTTCACCAACTCAGTTGTTTGTTGCAATTTCATTACAACCCCCAAATAAGTCCAGGTCTAGAACCAAGGGAGTGGGAGCGATTTGAACCGCTCAAAGGAGTCAGAGGTGAAGCTGACACATACACCACCCCCTACAGTACACCACTTTACTCCATATTGTGTAACAAGACCGTCTCTGAAGGGCACAATGAAATAAAGGAGTGTTTTAGATGTGACATTTTGTTTTACATAAAATTGTAAGGAATTCTGGCCAAGAAATTGGAACCCTTAGCGCCAGCCGTTAAGGCCAGTTTTAAAGAAAAAATTGTGGCCGCCCACTTTCGCCGCGGAACGCGGCGGCTGCCATATTGGGCAGGTCGGCAGCACTGCTGTTGCCTGCGTTTGCTGCAAGTATTTTAACTACCAGGAGCGTGACGTCAATCAGCGTGCTACGCCGAATGGATGCACGCTCAGCGATTTTGGACGTCGCCGAACATGCGTGCAGCCGTTTAGAGTGTAGAGCCGGGAGAAAGCTGCGGTGAGCTATAAGCTTTCTTTGAAACATTCTGTACAATTCACATTTACCGTGCTACTTTTAAGTAAATTACAACTGACTTCAATTGTCTTTAAGTTTATTGCAAAAAAATTTCAATATGATCTGGCTGTTTTTTCATTGTTGCTTAATTTAATAAAAAAATATATATTTTAAAAATCAAGATCCAGTTTACATCAAGAAAATGCTGATGAACTGGCTGAACAAAGAAATATTGAGATTTATAGAGGGCTTTTTGTTCTTATTGAAAATCTTAGCTTCTCAACTAGCCCCATATCTGAAAGACGGGAAATAGCAATTTGTATTATCTGGGGAATTGGGAGGAGGCGGTGCGGGGTGGGTGCAACTGTTAATAAGATGACTGTCCGAGAACGCTGCACTGATCCTTTAGACCCGGCCTTCGAGCTCCTGCTGATGTTACCGCCGGAAAGAGCGCGTTGCACGGAAGCTTCTGTGCTGCGCTCATTTGAATCAGCAGGCAGCACCAAGATACCGGTGCTGCCGGCGCTCTTTTTACGGGCGGCCGTTAACCTTGGCCCGCGGTGGCACCGCCTGTTTTCGGGCTTAATCGAATTTCTAGGCCCCTATGTTTAAACTGGTAACCTCCTAACCTGCAGTTAAAGTTTTCATCCTATGGAATTAATTCGTCAGCCCAGATTTAATTAAAGGATATATCTATTACAATTCTCGGTGCCTCTTAGTCATATTTTAAAACTGCAAATTAGAACCTAGGAAATACATAAAATCATAGAGTGATACAGCACAGAAAGAGGCCACTTGGCCCATCGTGCCTGAGCTGACTCTTTGAAAGAGCTATCCAATTAATCCCATTCCCCCGTCCTTCCCCCATAGCCCTGCAATTTTTTCCCCTTCAAGTATTTATCCAATTCCGTTTTGAAAATTATTATTAAATCTGCTTCCACTGCCCTTTCAGGCAGTGCATTCCAGATCATAACAACTCACTGCGTAAAAATCATTCTCATGTTGCCTCTGGTTCTTTTGCCAATTACCTTAAATCTGTGTCCTCTGGTTACTGACCCTCCTGCCACTGGAAACAGTTTCTCCTTATTTATTCTACCAAAACCCTTCATGATTTTGAACACCTCTATTAAATCTCCCTTTAACCTTCTCTGCTCTGAGGAGAACAGCCCCAGCTTCTCCAGCCTCTCCACGTAACTGAAGTCCATCATCCCTGGGACCCTTCTAATAAATCTCCTCTGCATCCTCCCCAAGGCTTTCACATCCTTCCTAAAGTGTGGTGCCCAGAATTGAACACAATACTCCAGCTGAGGCCGAACCAAGTGTTTTATAAAGGTTCAGCATAACTTCCTTGTTTTTGGGCTCCGTCTCTATTTATAAAGCCAAGGATCCCGTACACCTTTTTAACAGCCTTCTCGACTTGTCCTGCCACCTTCAAAGACTTGTGTACATACACACCAGGTCTCTCTGTTCCTGCCGCTCCTTTAAAATTGCACCATTTAGTTTATATTGTCTCTCCTCACTCATCTTACCAAAATGCAACACTTCACACTTTTCCACATTAAATTGCATCTGCCATGTGTCTGCACATTTCACCAGTCTGTCTATGTCCTCCTGAAGTCTGTTACTATCTGCCTCATTGTTTACTACATTTCAGAGTTTCTTGACATCAGCAAACTTTGACATGGAGGTCACAACATGGAAACAAGCCATTCAGCCCAACCAGTCTATGTTGGTGTTTACCCTCCACACGAGCAAACAGTTCTAATCACATTTACCTGCCCTGCTCCCATATCCCTTCAACCCCTTTTCCTTCATCCACCTATCCAATCTAATCTTGACTGTTGACAGAGTTTGTGCGTCAGTCCTCAGGGCATCGCTACACTCACAGTAGTTTCAACGCGAACGACAAATCCACTGTGGAAAATAGGGGTAGAAAAAATATCTTGTAATCATCATGTAAATAACTGAGACAACAGAATGTTTTAGGAGGGAGGAAGAATAAACAAATTAGTAACATGCTTGCATCTTAAGCCATTCCACAATGGGAGGCAGAGCAAATAAAATGTTTTAACATAAATAATTGGGAATAAGAGATTTTGGGGAGGAAGGAAACAAAGTTTTTTGCATCTTAGCTAAGTTTTGTAAAGTGGCAGCTGAAGAGTATTCGAGGTATTGGGGGAGATTTTCCTGAGTTTGCTTTCAGGTGCAACGAATCGCAGCAATTTGTGCAGATTGGTGTACACGACTGTAAAAGAACACATCTAATGTTCCAGTATTTGTTGTACCTGGGTGCCAACACAGGAAAAACTTCCCTATTGTCCCTTTATTCTCTATTGAATGTTGTCATCTGCCAAATCCATGCCCATCTTTCCCGTAACGCCTTGTTTGAAACACTCCAATCTGGTTTCTGCCCCCGCCACTGCGGCAAAACAGCCCTAGTCAAAGTCACAAATGACATTCCCTGTAACAGTGACCATGGTGCATCATTCTTCTCGATCTCTCTGCAGCCTTCGAAACAGTCACACAATCTTTCTCCATTGCCTCTCCTCCGTTGTCCAGCTCAGGGGGACTGCTCTTGCTTGGTTCCACTCTTACCTATCCAATCGTAGCCAGACCATTTCCTGCAATAGCTTCTCATCCTTTCCCCGTTCTGTTGCCTCTGGATTCCCCCAAAGATTTTTCCTTGGCTCCCTCACCCTCTTCCTCATCTACTTGCTGGCAACATCATCCAAGCTTCCACATGTACACTGATGACATCCAGCTCTAGCTCTCCCTCTCAAATGATCACTCCACTGCTTCTATTTTGTCAGACTGATTGCCCAACTGAGTGGAGACACTGCAATTTTCTCCAGTTAAAGACTGGGAAGATCAAAGCCATCACCTTCGGTGCCTCCATCCCTCTCCACTATCTCAGGTTGAGCCAGAGTATTCATAATCTCAGCATCAAATTCGACCCCGAGCTGAGCATCCAACCCCATATCCTCGCCATCACAAAAAACACCTACTTTGGCCTCCATAACATCGCCCGTCTCCGCCTCTACTTCAGTCCATCTGCTATTGAAATCCTCCTCCATGTCTTTATCATCTACAGCCTCGGCTATTCCAATGCTCTGCTGGCTGGCCTCTCATCTTCCACCCGCTGTAAACTTCTGTTCACCCAAACCTCTGCTGCCTGTATTCTATCTTGCATCAAGTTCCACTCATCCATCACATCTGTGCTTACTGACCTGCATTGGCTCTTGATCCCCCAACACCTCAAATTTAAAATTCTCATCCGTGTGTTTAAATTCATTTATGGCTTCGCCCTCCCCATCTCTGTAACCTCCTCCTGCTCTACAACCACAACTCTCCTCCCCCTCCCCCTCACACAACTACCCAACCCCGCCCCGCCTTCTCAGCAGAAGGTTGCATTCCTCCAATTCTGGCTTCTTGTGCATCCCACCCTTCCTTCACCATACCACTGGTGGCCGTGACTTCTGCCATCTAGGACCTATGCTCTGGAAGTCATTCCCCAAACCTCTGCAGCCCTCACGGGTGGAAATTGGGCCCATGAATTTAGGGCCATTGCTATTTTTACCTTGAATGTTCGTGTGATATATTGCTTTAGTAAATTTGCTGTATTAAAGTGACGATGGGTGAGCCGCTGTCCGGTTTAAGCTACAGTGAGACTGCATTAGCCATCTGAAGAATGCCTCAAGTCCCAGAACACAAGTGAGCAGTGGCACCAGAGATCTACACCTTCTGTGGATAGCATTTGCCATCCATGATACTGGCAGAGTTATCACATGACACTGGGTGAGTACTAAATGCCTATGCCCAGGCTATTTCTAAATTGCAATTAAACCCAAGTAACAAGGTTACTTGGGTTTAATTGCAGCTTAGAAGTAGCATAGTGAGAGAGGAAGTATGAAGGAGTTTAGCAGCTTTAAAAGTGGATAAATCCCCAGGCCTGGATGAAATGTATCCCAGGCTGCTAAAGCAAAGCAAAAGAGGAAATAGCAGAGGCCCTGACCATCATTTTCCAATCCTCTCTGGCTTCAGGTGTGGTGCTGGAGGACTGAAGGACTGCTAATGTGGTACCCTTGTTTAAAAAGGGAGAAAAGGATAGACCGAGTAATTACAGGCCAGTCAGCCTAACCTCGATGGTGGGAAAATAATTGGAAAGAATTCAGAAGGACAGGATAAATCTTCATTTAGGAAGACACGGATTAATCAAGGATAGTCAGCACGAATTTGTTAAGGGAAGGTCATGTCTGACAAACTTGATTGAATTTTTTGAGGAGGTAACAAGGTGGGTAGATGAGGGTAGTGCATTTGATGTAGTGTATATGGACTTTAGCAAGGCTTTTGATAAGGTTCCACATGGCAGACTGGTCACGAAGTTAAAAGCCCATGGGGTCCAGGGCAAAGTGTCAAGTTGGATTCAAAACTGGCTCAGAGACAGGAAGCAGAGAATAATGGTTGATGGGTGCTTTTGTGACTGGAAGGCTGTTTCCAGTGGGGTTCCGCAGGGCTCAGTACTAGGTCCCTTGCTTTTTGTGGTATATATTAATGATCTAGACTTGAATATAGCGGGTATGATTAAGAAGTTTGCAGATGACACTAAAATCGGCTGTGTGGTTGATACTGAAGAAGGAAGCTGTAGATTGCAGGAAGATATCAATAAATAGGTCAGGTGGGCAGAACAGTGGCAAATGGAATTCAATCCAGAGAAGTGTGAGGTAATGCATTTGGGGAGGGCTAACAAGGAAAGGGAATACACATTAAATGGTAGGACACTGAGTAGTGTAGAGGAACAAAGGGACCTTGGAGTGCATGTCCACAGATCCCTGAAGGTATCAGGCCAGATAGAAAAGGTGATTAAGAAGGCATACGGAATGCTTGCCTTTATTAGCCGTGGCATAGAATACAAGAGCAGGGGGGTTATGCTTCAACTGTATAAACATTGAAGATAGGAGCAGGAGTAGGCCATTCGGCCCCTCGAGCCTGCTCCGCCGTTCAATGAGATCATGGCTGATCATCCAAATTCAGTACCCTGTCCCTGCCTCCTCCCCATATCCCTTGATCCCTTCAGCCTTAAGAAATATATCTAACTCCTTCTTGAATATATTTAATGAATTGGCCTCAACTGCCTTCTGTGGTAGAGAATTCCACAGGTTCACCACTCTCTGGGTGAAGAAATTCCTCCTCATCTCTGTCCTAAATGGCTTACCCCTTATCCTTAGACTGTGACCCCTGGTTCTGGACTCCCCCGCCATCGGGAACATCCTTCCTGCATTTAGTCTGTCTAGTCCTGTTAGAATTTTATAAGTTTTAATGAGATCCCCTCTCGTTCTTCTAAACTCCAGCGAGTACAAGCCCAATCTCTGCTCATACGTCATTCCTGCCATCCCAGGTATCAGTCTGGTGAATCTTCGCTGCACTCCCTCCATGGCGAGAACATCCTTCCTCAGATAAGGTGACCAAAACTGCACACAATACTCAAGATGTGGTCTCACCAAGGCCCTGTACAACTGCAGCAAGACATCCTTATTCCTGTACTCAAACCCTCTCGCTACGAAGGCCAAGATACCATTTGCCTTCTTAACCGCCTGCTGCACCTGCATGCTTACCTTCAGCAACTGGTGCACAAGGACACCCAGGTCTCGTTGCACTTCCCCTTCTCCCAATCTATTGCCGTTCAGATAATAATCTGCCTTCCTGTTTTTGCCACCAAAGTGGATAACCTCGCATTTATCCACATTATACTGCATCTGCCATGCATCTGCCCAATCACCCAACCTGTCCAAATCATACTGGAGTTTCTCGGCATCCTCCTCACAGCACACACACCCACCTAGCTTTGTGTCATCTCCCTCGTCTAGATCATTAATATACACTGTGAATAGCTGGGGTCCTAGGACCGATCCCTGCAGTACCCCACCAGTCACTGCCTGCCACTCGGAAAAAGACCCATTTATTCCAACTCTTTGCTTCCTGTCTGCCAACCAGTTCTCTATCCAAGTCAGTACTGTTGTGTATGTACCTTTAAGGGAATAACTGGTCTCAGACTGCAGTACCGGCAGTGACCACCCCTGTATAAAAGGCCCTAGCAGGCTTCTGTAGTTTCAGTTTCCAGGTTGTCTCCATTCAGTAAAGACTTGTTATAATCAACTCCTGCAGTCCGTGTCTCAATTATACACAGACATAATACTGGCGACGAGTAAGAAACAAACTTACCTGCAACTCGGCAGCACCTCAGGCAACATTATTGAAGGTCGAAGCCAGAAGTAAAAAAAAAAAATAATCCAAAGAAACTCGAGAAACGGGCGTCGACCGTGGGCAACCGCCCTCCAAATCATCGAATTCAAAAGTGCAGGAGAGACTGTCAAGGGCCTTGCTTGTTTCTCCAGTCTATGGTTTCCCAGCTAATCGGGCTGGTGGCAGGTAGTGCACTGATCCTTCCTGGGCTGCGGCGGGCTAGAGCTCGATCGGGTGGCTCTGCAACGGGGCCGGGCAGCGAGTCGGGAAGCAAAGAGAGAGAGAGGGTGGAGCACACAGGGCGCGGCCGGTGCTTCGAAGCCGGGCAGCGTTCGGACCTAAGAAGAGGGAGGGAAGTGTCCCAGAGGGTTCGCTCCACGATGGGAATGGTTCTTCAATTAACGGAGCAAATATTGAAGCGCGATAGAAAAATAAAAATACCGCGGAGCGCGGCGTTGGCAGCAGCGATCGGGGAGGCACGAAGACCATAGGGCGTCGCCATTACAGGATAGTAAAATAAATATAATCGCCAGCAACAGCGTTCGCAGCAGCGGCAGCGGCGGGAAAGCGTGGGAGGCACCATCTTAACTCGGCGGGGAAGGAAAAGCGCGGGAGGCGCCATTTTGATCCATCGGGGACGAAGGCAAAGCGCGGGAGGCGCCATCTTAGATTTTCAAGATGCCAAAGACTGGCGACATCACTGCCTTCGATAATGCAATAGAAGACTGGACCACGTATGTGGAAAGAGTCGAGGTATATTGCGAGGCAAACGAAATAGCCAATGAGAAAAAGGCATCGGTATTGCTAAATTTAATGGGCGCAAGAACGTACGGCCTATTGCGGGACCTGATTACTCCAGCCAAACCGATGGCGAAGAGTTTTAATGAAATTGTTGCTATCCTACAGGAACACCTAAATCGTACACCGCTGCTGATAGCAGAAAGATTTAAATTCCACAGGAGAAATCAGCGTAAAAATGAGAGCAATGCTGATTACCTTACGGAACTACGCAAGCTATCAAAGCATTGCCAGTTCGGAGCAGGACTGGCAGATACCTTACGGGACAAATTTGTCTGCGGACTCCTGAGTGAAGGAACCCAGAAGAGGTTACTCTCAGAGAAAGAGCTGACGCTAGATAAGGCTTTCAGCGTGGCAGTATCGTACGAAGCAGCAGCAAGGGGAGCTATGGAAATACAACAAAAGCCACAGGAATACGGCATCCACGAAATGACACGGGAATTTGCAAAATGTTATCGCTGCGGCAGAACAAACCATGACCAGAAGGACTGCTGGTCCAAAGGACAAAATATGCAGGCAATGCGGAAAGATGGGACACATTGCACAAGTTTACAGGTCTGGGAAGAAGACCAACGACAACAAAAAGGCTACTAAGGAACCGTACAGGAAAGTACAAAAGCTGACGGACAGTAGTTCCGAAGACCAGATGAGCGATAGTGAATCCGGGAACAAGAGACTAAGCTGTCTCAAACTTCACAACGTAATTGCAAAAGAGGATCTCCGAACCATTTGGGTCACCCTCACGATAGCAGGGTCCCAAGTCAAAATGGAATTGGATACAGGATCAGCTCTAACCGTCATGAATCGACGAGACTATGAGCGGCTATTCTCACACATACCCTTGAGAGAGACATCCATTGTCTTGAGGACATATACGGGGCAAAAAGTATATCCCAGAGGAAAAATAAGGGTGCCTGTCGAATACAACGGCAAGAAAATACGGAAATTGTATCTCTACATTCTGCAAGATGGTGGACCACCGTTATTGGGACGTGAATGGATCAGAAAGATAAGTTTAGACTGGCACTCCATTCAGGCACTGACGGTGGCTGGTAAAAAGGATGACGATGTCACTCCTGAATGATTGTCAACAATCTTAGCTGACGCCAAAGAGGTATTTCAACAAGAACTGGGCACTCTTAAAGGCGTAACCGCCTCGATAAAAATAGAGAATGCAATTCCCAAGTTTTTCAAAGCAATATGCAATTCGCCCAGCCATCGAGGCAGAGCTGGAGAATCTGGAGAATGCAGGCGTGTTATCTAAGGTAGACTGGAGCGAGTGGGCGACACCCATCGTTCCTGTCATGAAGAAAACGTTAAACAATAAGTCTGAGGAGCCAAGGAAGGTTCACATCTGTGGGGACTTCAAGGTGACGGTGAACCCAGTCCTTCACACAGTACAATATCCTCTTCCAAGGATAGAAGATATCTTCGCCTCACTATCTGGAGGGAAGCGTTTTACAAAAATTGACCCAGCACAAGCATATTTGCAGATGGAGGTTGAAGAATCCGCTAGGAAGTATCTCACGATAAACACTCACAAAGGTTTTTACCAGTATAATCGACTGGTATTCGGAGTAGCATCAGCTCCGGCGATATGGCAAAGAGCGATGGAACAAGTCCTGCAAGGGATTCCGGGGACTCAGTGTTACTTAGACGACATCCTAGTGACAGGTGAAGATGACAGTGAACACCTTGCCAACCTCGAGCAGGTGCTCACTAGACTACATAAACATGGGCTACGAGCCAATCGCCCCAAGTGCGAGTTTTTTAAGAAACAGATATCGTATTGTGGCCGCGTGATTGATGAAGAGGGGTTGCATAAGTCCCCTGACAAAATTGAAGCGGTAGTTAAGGCTCCAGCGCCTGAAAATGTGTCGCAACTGAGGTCATTCCTCGGATTGGTGAATTACTACCATAAGTTTTTGCCGAAGTTGTCCACAATTCTTCATCCACTGAACGACCTACTACGAACGGGAGTAGCATGGAAATGGAGCGATGAATGTAAGCGGGCCTTTCAGAAGAGTAAGGACCTAATCACTTCAAGAGAAGTATTGGCTCACTGCAACCCATCACTACCGATAAGACTGGCGTGTGATGCGTCTCCCTACGGCATTGGGGCGGTACTGTCACATAAATTCCTTGATGGTTCAGAGAGGCCGATAGCTTTTGCGTCACGCTCGTTAACTTCAGCCGAGCGTAACTATGCCCAGATTGACAGAGAGGCCCTCAGCCTGGTGCGGGGGGTGAAGAAGTTCAATCACTACCTGCACGGTCAGAAATTTACTCTACTAACTGATCATCAACCTCTCGTCTCCATTTTCAACCCTCAGAAGGGCGTACCGATAATGACGGCACAACGGCTACAGAGGTGGTCCCTTTTCCTAGGGACACACCAATATGACATCGAGTACAAAGGAACTAAACAGCATGGGAATTCTGATGGATTGTCGCGCCTACCGTTGCCGACGGTGGAAGAAGAACTGGCAGTGGATCCAGTGGAGTTATTCCACTCGACTATAGTCGAATGTTTTCCTGTGACGAATGCAAACATAGAAAAGGAAACACGAAATGACCCGGCACTCTCCTGGGTCTATGATTTAATGGTGAAGGGATGGCCAGCACATGGCGAACCACTGCTGCCAGCATTCTCGCCGAGAAGAGAACAGCTGTCAGTGTGCAGAGGAACCTTGATGTGTGGATCCAGAGTAGTAATTCCACCCAAATTGAAGGATAGAGTGCTCAATGAGCTTCATGAGGGTCATCTGGGAGGGGTAAAAATGAAGAACTTAGCCAGAGCGTTTGTGTGGTGGCCGGGAATCGATAGAGAAATCGAAGAGATGACCAAGAGCTGTACAGGATGCCAGAAGGTCCAAAACGCCCCACCACAAGCCCCTCTACATCCATGGGAGTGGCCCTCATCTCCATGGCAAAGGGTGCACATTGATTTTGCTGGTCCATTTATGGACTCGATGTTTTTAATTGCGGTGGATGCACATTCAAAGTGGCCAGAGGTAATAAAAATGTCCTCAACCACCACAGAAAAAACTATCACAGTCTTACGAACCATATTCGCCAGGAATGGGCTGCCTGAACAGATTTGCTCTGACAATGGACCACAGTTTGTGTCTGAAGAGTTCCGGAGGTTCTTAAAGAACAATGGTGTTAAGCATTACACATCCGCCCCATATCATCCAGCCACTAATGGATTGGCCGAGAGGTTTGTTCAAACATTCAAAAAGGCTATCAAGGCAATGTGTAATGAAGATATACCCCTACAACACAAGGTGGATAACTTCTTGTTTGCCTACCGGAATGCGACACATGCGGTTACCAACCAAACTCCAGCCATGATGTTCTTCAATCGAAGACTACGATGCCGCTTGGATTTGGTTAAGCCAAACGTCAGAAGAGATGTGGAGAACAGGTAGTTTCAGAATATGAATGAAAGGCCGACCAGGAGTTTTAAGATAGGTCAACCAGTTTTGGCCCGGGACTACCGCACGGAGAAATGGCAGCCAGGAACGATCTGTACACGGCAAGGACCTCTAATGTACACCGTGGACGATGGAGAGAGCATTGTAAGACGCCATGCTGACCAGATTCTAGAGTCACTGGAAAACGTCAACTCCACACCACGATCTGATACACCTGGCGATGAAACCGAAGTACCAATTGCATCTACCGCAGAATCGGTGATATTGGAAGCAGACGAACCAAACAACGACATTGATCCTGACGCAACCTTGCAAGAAGAACCTGATATCCCAAAGAGGCGTTATCCAGACAGAATCAGGAAGCCTCCTCAAAGACTGAACTTATAATTGCTTAACTTCAACCAATGTATCTAGCAACCATAACTGTAATTAGTTATTATTTAGTTGTTAAATGAATGTTATGTACTGTTTATCTAAAAGGGGAGGAATTGTTGTGTATGTACCTTTAAGGGAATAACTGGTCTCAGACTGCAGTACCGGCAGTGACCATCCCTGTATAAAAGGCCCTAGCAGGCTTCTGTAGTTTCGGTTTCCAGGTTGTCTCCATTCAGTAAAGACTTGTTATAATCAACTCCTGCAGTCCGTGTCTCAATTATACACGGACATAATAAGTACCTTGCCCCCAATCCCATGTGCCTTAACTTTACACGCTAATCTCTTATGCGGGACTTTATCGAAAGCCTTCTGAAAGTCCAAATACACCACATCCACTGGTTCTCCCTTATCTATTTTACCAGTTACATCCTCAAAATATTCCAGTAGGTTAGTCAAGCACAATTTACCTTTTGTAAATCCATGTTGACTTTGTCCGATCCTGTCACTGTTTTCCAAGTGCTCTGCTATTACATCTTTTATAATGGACTCTAGCATTTTCCCCACTACCGATGTCAGGCTTACCGGTCTATAATTCCCTGTTTTCTCTCTACCACCTTTTTTGAATAGTGGGGTAACATTAGCTACCCTCCAATCCATGGGAACGCTAGTTAGACCTCAGCTAGAGTACTGCGTGCAGTTCTGGTCACCACATTACAGGAAAGATGTGATTGCAGTAGAAAGGGTACAGAGGAGATTTACAAAGATGTTGCTGGGAGTAGAGACAACAGAGGAGGCTGAGGGGAGACCTTATTGAGGTGTATAAAATTATGAGGGGCCGAGATAAAGTTGATAGAAAGGATCTGTTTCCCTTAGCAGAGGGGTCAAAAACCAGGGGGCACAGATTTAAAGTAATTGGGGGAAGGTTTAGTGGGGATTTGAGGGGAAATTTCTTCATCCAAAGGGTTGTGGGGGGTCTGGAACTCACTGCCTGAAAGGGTGGTAGAGGCAGGAACCCTAACCACATTTTAAAAGTACTTGGATGTGCACTTGGGATGCTCTAACCTGCAGGGCTACGGACCAAGAGCTGGGAAGTAGGATTAGGCTGGATAGCTCTTTGTTGGCCGGCGCGGACACGATGGGCCGAAATGGCCTCCTTCCGTGCTGTAACTTTCTATGATTCTATGAACAAGGGTGGTGGAGATACAGCAAAAGAGATAGATCCTACTGTAACATTTAGATTATGTGACAATTAAGGATGATGCACTTCCCCCTTCAGTGTACACATAAGACCTTGGTGAGAGACGTAACCAAATGCTACCTAAGCCTGCAAGAACCAAGTGATGAGGAGATCTCTGCTCAATAACCAGCACAGCTCAACCTTGATTGTCTGCCTGTGGGCGCTTTCCAATGGCGCACTATCAGAAGATACACCATTTCTGGGTAAAGAATTTTTCCTGTCACCAAAGTCTGGTATATGAATGGTTTATTTGCTTATGGTCATTGCAGTGAGTTTACTGCCAACAAATCCCACTGAAGAGTATTCTTGCTGACTGTACTCACTGAAGAAGATTGCCAAATAACCTTCACTTGAAGACCCAGCAGGAAGCCTGTTAATCGTTCAGAGGGGAAGGACACTGGCCAGCCTGGTACTGAGCCACACAATCCAGGATGTTCTCAGGTTTGATCCTGACCTGTGCTGAGTTAGGTTAGATCAGGTCAAAGAAAAATGAAAATCAGTCGTGGGTCCTGCTCGTTATGACCATCGAGTGGAACCTGCTGGAGAGTGTGCGCTTGTAGCACATTGGGTGAGGATGGGTTTAGACTTGCTTGTGATGCCTTCCATGGTCAAACATTCTGGAATTCTCGCTGTCTCAGCTGATGCATGGAGAATGGTCACCAGAGGATTGATATTGATAGGAACGTACCCCAGTCTATGTCAGTAGTTTCAGAACAGTAGGGAACATTACCGACTGAAGAAAATGCTCTCTCAACACCACCCACTGAAGAGGATCACCCAGTGAGCACAGCTAAGAGGCAAAGGTGAGCAGAGGACAGCTTCTCAGACACTCAATGAAGAGGCCAAAACCGGAATAAACCATCTGATTGCTGTTTTGACATCAGCTCACAGATTTTATTGAACAAACTTTATTTATACTTAAACCATTTACAAACAAGCCATAAATAATATTACAGGGTCAGAGCTGTTGGGGGGAAATGGTAATACTTTTGAAATGATACAAATAAAGCATTAGAGTCATCACTGCGCAGGAGAAGTGCACCTGACTCCTCACCACCAGCACTAATTAAATCCATTCATGGTGCTCCTTGCACACAGCCTTCGCTCTCATCAGATTAAAATGCCACTTGCTAAGATTTGGAATCTCATTACATTAGCACTAATCAACAATCAGGCCATTTACAATTTACTGATTAGCTGATACTTCATTAGGAACCTGAGAATTATGCTCTGCCTGCTCGCTAACACTCGGTCTTATTTGTTAAGACTTTTTCTAATTATCCTGCTCTCAATCTAGCCGGAGATTCAGACACAATCAGAGTGGGAGCCTGCCACACAATTGGACACTCTTAGAAATTTCATCAGAGAAGCCTTTCACGGCATGAGAAGTGTTTTTCGGAAGACACATTCCATTCATTATTATATTGTATTCAGAGAATCGCTTAGGAAATATTCCCCATGTTCTGCACTCTTGAATCCTACACATTCTATGAGCGGAGGCTGCCTTTTTCAATGGCTGTTACACCAATACAATAATACTTGATTACAAATAAATCACTCCTCAATTCTTGGGGGGGAAACCAATTTCTATCATCAGCAAGGGCCTGATTATCTGCCCGCAATTAACAAAGTAGAAGACATCCAACTGTAATTACAACGGGGGAGCGATGGCTGTGTCAGTGTGGCTGAGTACAGGTAGGTCAGTGTGGCCGAGTACAGGTGGGTCAGTGTGGCCGAGTACAGGTGGGTCAGTGTGGCCGAGTACAGGTGGGTCAGTGTGGCCGAGTACAGCTGGGTCAGTGTGGCCGAGTACAGCTGGGTCAGTGTGGCTGAGTAAAGGTGAGTCAGTGTACTGAGTACAGGTGGGTCAGTGTGGCTCAGTACAGGTGAGTAAGTGTACGGAGTACAGGTGGGTCAGTGTGGCTCAGTACAGGTGGGTAGTGTGGCTGAGTACAGGTGGGTCAGTGTACTGAGTACAGGTGGGTCAGTGTACTGAGTACAGGTGGGTCAGTGTACTGAGTAGAGGTGGGACAATGTGGCTGAGTACAGGAGGGTCAGTGTGGCTGAGTACAGGTGGGTCAGTGTGGATGAGTACAGGTGGGTCAGTGTAATTGAGTACAGGTGGGTCAGTGTGGATGAGTACAGGTGGGTCAGTGTAATTGAGTACAGGTGGGTCAGTGTGGATGAGTACAGGTGGGTCAGTGTGGGTGAGTACAGCTGGGCCAGTGTGGCCGAGTACCGGTGGGTCAGTGTGGCTGAGTACAGGTGGGTCAGTGTGGGTGAGTACAGCTGGGCCAGTGTGGCCAAGTACAGGTGGGTCAGTGTGGCTAGTACAGGTGGGTCAGTGTGGCTGAGTACAGGTGGGTCAGTGTGGCTGAGTACAGGTGGGACAGTGTGGCCAAGTACAGGTGGGTCAGTGCATTGAGCACAAGTGTGTCAGTGTGGCTGAGTACAGGTGGGTCAGTGTACTGAGTACAGGTGGGTCAGTGTGGCCGAGTACAGGTGGGTCAGTGTGGCCGAGTACAGGTGGGTCAGTGTGGCCGAGTACAGGTGGGTCAGTGTGGCCGAGTACAGGTGGGTCAGTGTGGCCGAGTACAGGTGGGTCAGTGTGGCCGAGTACAGGTGGGTCAGTGTGGCTGAGTACAGGTGGGTCAGTGTGGCCGAGTACAGGTGGGTCAGTGTGGCTGAGTAAAGGTGAGTCAGTGTACTGAGTACAGGTGGGTCAGTGTGGCTCAGTACAGGTGAGTAAGTGTACAGAGTACAGGTGGGTCAGTGTGGCTGAGTACAGGTGGGTAGTGTGGCTGAGTACAGGTGGGTCAGTGTACTGAGTACAGGTGGGTCAGTGTACTGAGTACAGGTGGGTCAATGTGGCTGAGTACAGATGGGTCAGTGTGGCCGAGTACAGGTGGGTCAGTGTACTGAGTACAGGTGGGTCAGTGTGGCCGAGTACAGGTGGGTCAGTGTGGCAGAGTACAGGTGGGTCAGTGTGGCTGAGTACAGATGGGTCAGTGTGGCCGAGTACAGGTGGGTCAGTGCATTGAGTACAAGTGTGTCAGTGTGGCTGAGTACAGGTGGGTCAGTGTATTGAGTACAGGTGGGTCAGTGTGGCTGAGTACAGGTGGGTCAGTGTGGCTGAGTACAGATGGGTCATTGTGGCTGAGTACAGGTGGGTCAGTGTACTGAGTACAGGTGGGTCAGTGTACTGAGTAGACGTGGATCAGTGTGGCTGAGTACAGGTGGGTCAGTGTGGCCGAGTACCGGTGGGTCAGTGTGGCCGAGTACAGGTGGGTCAGTGTGGCTGAGTACAGGTGAGTCAGTGTACTGAGTACAGGTGGGTCAGTGTGGCTCAGTACAGGTGACTTAGTGTACCGAGTACAGGTGGGTCAGTGTAGCTGAGTACAGGAAGGTCAGTGTGGTTGAGTACAGGTGGGTCAGTGTACTGAGTACAGGTGGGTCAGTGTACTGAGTACAGGTGAGTCAGTGAACTGAGTAGAGGTGGGACAATGTGGCTGAGTACAGGTGGGTCAGTGTACTGAGTACAGGTGGGTCAGTGTGGCTGAGTACAGATGGGTCAGTGTACTGAGTACAGGTGGGTCTGTGTGGCTGAATACAGGAGGCTCAGTGTGGCTGAGTACAGATGGGTCAGTGTGGCTGAGTACAGGTGGGTCAGTGTGGCTGAGTACAGGTGGGTCAGTGTGGCTGAGTACAGGTGGGTCAGTGTGGCTGAGTACAGGTGGGTCAATGTGGCTGAATACAGGTGGGTCAGTGTGGCAGAGTACAGGTGGGTCAGTGTACTGAGTACAGATGGGTCAGTGTGGCTGTGTACAGGTGGGTCAGTGTGGCTGAGTACAGGTGGGTCAGTGTACTGAGTACAGATGGGTCAGTGTACTGAGTACAGATGGGTCAGTGTGGCTGTGTACAGGTGGGTCAGTGTGGCTGTGTACAGGTGGGTCAGTGTGGCTGAGTACAGGTGAGTCAAATTACAGTGTACAGGTGGGTCAGTGTACTGAGTAGAGGTGGGTCTGTGTGGCTGAATACAGGAGGCTCAGTGTGGCTGAGTACAGATGGGTCAGTGTACTGAGTACAGGTGGGTCAGTGTGGCTGAGTACAGGTGGGTCAGTGTGGCTGAGTACAGGTGGGTCAGTGTGGCTGAGTACAGATGGGTCAGTGTACTGAGTACAGGTGGGTCAGTGTGGCTGTGTACAGGTGGGTCAGTGTGGCTGAGTACAGGTGGGTCAGTGTACTGAGTACAGGTGGGTCAGTGTACTGAGTACAGATGGGTCAGTGTGGCTGTGTACAGGTGGGTCAGTGTGGCTGTGTACAGGTGGGTCAGTGTGGCTGAGTACAGGTGGGTCAGTGTGGCTGAGTACAGGTGAGTCAAATTACAGTGTACAGGTGGGTCAGTGTACTGAGTAGAGGTGGGTCTGTGTGGCTGAATACAGGAGGCTCAGTGTGGCTGAGTACAGATGGGTCAGCGTACTGAGTACAGGTGGGTCAGTGTGGCTGAGTACAGGTGGGTCAGTGTGGCTGAGTACAGATGGGTCAGTGTACTGAGTACCGGTGGGTCAGTGTGGCTGAGTACCGGTGGGTCAGTGTGGCTGAGTACAGGTGGGTCAGTGTGGCCGAGTACCGGTGGGTCAGTGTGGCCGAGTACAGGTGGGTCAGTGTGGCTGAATACAGGTGGGTCAGTGTGGTTGAGTACAGGTGAGTCAGTGTACTGAGTACAGGTGGGTCAGTGTGGCTCAGTACAGGTGACTTAGTGTACTGAGTACAGGTGGGTCAGTGTGGCTGAGTACAGGTGGGTCAGTGTACTGAGTACAGGTGGGTCAGTGTGGCTGAGTACAGATGGGTCAGTGTGGCTGAGTACAGGTGGGTCAGTGTGGCTGAGTACAGGTGGGTCAGTGTGGCTGAGTACAGGTGGGTCAGTGTACTGAGTACAGGTGGGTCAGTGTGGCTGAGTACAGGTGGGTCAGTGTGGCTGAGTACAGGAGGGTCAGTGTGGCTGAGTACAGGTGGGTCAGTGTACTGAGTACAGGTGGGTCAGTGTACTGAGTACAGGTGGGTCAGTGTACTGAGTACAGGTGGGTCAGTGTGGCTGAGTACAGGAGGGTCAGTGTGGCTGAGTACAGGTGGGTCAGTGTGGCCGAGTACCGGTGGGTCAGTGTGGCCGAGTACAGGTGGGTCAGTGTGGCTGAGTACAGGTGAGACAGTGTACTGAATACAGGTGGGTCAGTGTGGCTGAGTACAGGTGAGTCAGTGTACTGAGTACAGGTGGGTCAGTGTGGCTCAGTACAGGTGACTTAGTGTACCGAGTACAGGTGGGTCAGTGTGGCTGAGTACAGGAAGGTCAGTGTGGATGAGTACAGGTGGGTCAGTGTACTGAGTACAGGTGAGTCAGTGAACTGAGTAGAGGTGGGACAATGTGGCTGAGTACAGATGGGTCAGTGTGGCCGAGTACAGGTGGGTCAGTGTACTGAGTACAGGTGGGTCAGTGTGGCTGAGTACAGGAGGGTCAGTGTGGCTGAGTACAGATGGGTCAGTGTGGCTGAGTACAGGTGGGTCAGTGTGGCTGAGTACAGGTGGGTCAGTGTACTGAGTACAGGTGGGTCAATGTGGCAGAGTACAGGTGGGTCAGTGTGGGTGAGTACAGGTGGGTCAGTGTGGCTGAGTACAGGTGGGTCAGTGTGGCTGAGTACAGGTGGGTCAGTGTGGCTGAGTACAGGTGGGTCAGTATACTGAGTACAGGTGGGTCAGTGTGGCTGAGTACAGGTGGGTCAGTGTGGCTGAGTACAGGTGGGTCAGTATACTGAGTACAGGTGGGTCAGTGTGGCTGAGTACAGATGGGTCAGTGTGGCTGTGTACAGGAGGATCAGTGTCGCTGAGTCCAGGTGGGTCAGTGTGGCTAGAACAGGTGGGTCAGTGTGGCTGAGTACAGGTGTGTCAGTGTGGCTGAATACAGGTGGGTAAGTGTGGCTGAGAACAGATGTGTCAGTGTACTGAGTATAGATGGGTCAGTGTACTGAGTACAGGTGGGTCAGTGTGGCTAGTACAGGTGGGTCAGTGTATTGAGTACAGGTGGGACACTGTGGCTGAGTACAGGTGGGTCAGTGTGGCTGAGTACAGGTGGGTCAGTGTGGCTGAGTACAGGTGGGTCAGTGTACAGAGTAAAGGTGGGTCAGTGTGGCTGAGTACAGGTGGTCAGTGTGGCTGAGTACAGGCGGGTCAGCATACTGAGTACAGGTGGCTCAATGTGGCTGAGTACAGGTGGGTCAGTGTGGCTGAGTACAGGTGGTCAGTGTGGCTGAGTACAGGTGGGTCAGTGTGGCTGAGTACAGGTGGTCAGTGTGGCTGAGTACAGGTGGGTCGGTGTGGCTGAGTACAGGTGGGTCTGTGTGGCTGAATACAGGAGGCTCAGTGTGGCTGAGTACAGATGGGTCAGTGTGGCTGAGTACAGGTGGGTCAGTGTGGCTGAGTACAGGTGGGTCAGTGTGGCTGAGTACAGGTGGGTCAGTGTGGCTGAGTACAGGTGGGTCAATGTGGCTGAATACAGGTGGGTCAGTGTGGCAGAGTACAGGTGGGTCAGTGTACTGAGTACAGATGGGTCAGTGTGGCTGTGTACAGGTGGGTCAGTGTGGCTGAGTACAGGTGGGTCAGTGTACTGAGTACAGATGGGTCAGTGTACTGAGTACAGATGGGTCAGTGTGGCTGTGTACAGGTGGGTCAGTGTGGCTGTGTACAGGTGGGTCAGTGTGGCTGAGTACAGGTGAGTCAAATTACAGTGTACAGGTGGGTCAGTGTACTGAGTAGAGGTGGGTCTGTGTGGCTGAATACAGGAGGCTCAGTGTGGCTGAGTACAGATGGGTCAGTGTACTGAGTACAGGTGGGTCAGTGTGGCTGAGTACAGGTGGGTCAGTGTGGCTGAGTACAGGTGGGTCAGTGTGGCTGAGTACAGATGGGTCAGTGTACTGAGTACAGGTGGGTCAGTGTGGCTGTGTACAGGTGGGTCAGTGTGGCTGAGTACAGGTGGGTCAGTGTACTGAGTACAGGTGGGTCAGTGTACTGAGTACAGATGGGTCAGTGTGGCTGTGTACAGGTGGGTCAGTGTGGCTGTGTACAGGTGGTTCAGTGTGGCTGAGTACAGGTGGGTCAGTGTGGCTGAGTACAGGTGAGTCAAATTACAGTGTACAGGTGGGTCAGTGTACTGAGTAGAGGTGGGTCTGTGTGGCTGAATACAGGAGGCTCAGTGTGGCTGAGTACAGATGGGTGAGCGTACTGAGTACAGGTGGGTCAGTGTGGCTGAGTACAGGTGGGTCAGTGTGGCTGAGCACAGGTGGGTCAGTGTGGCTGAGTACAGATGGGTCAGTGTACTGAGTACCGGTGGGTCAGTGTGGCTGAGTACCGGTGGGTCAGTGTGGCTGAGTACAGGTGGGTCAGTGTGGCCGAGTACCGGTGGGTCAGTGTGGCCGAGTACAGGTGGGTCAGTGTGGCTGAATACAGGTGGGTCAGTGTGGTTGAGTACAGGTGAGTCAGTGTACTGAGTACAGGTGGGTCAGTGTGGCTCAGTACAGGTGACTTAGTGTACTGAGTACAGGTGGGTCAGTGTGGCTGAGTACAGGTGGGTCAGTGTACTGAGTACAGGTGGGTCAGTGTGGCTGAGTACAGATGGGTCAGTGTGGCTGAGTACAGGTGGGTCAGTGTGGCTGAGTACAGGTGGGTCAGTGTGGCTGAGTACAGGTGGGTCAGTGTACTGAGTACAGGTGGGTCAGTGTGGCTGAGTACAGGTGGGTCAGTGTGGCTGAGTACAGGAGGGTCAGTGTGGCTGAGTACAGGTGGGTCAGTGTACTGAGTACAGGTGGGTCAGTGTACTGAGTACAGGTGGGTCAGTGTACTGAGTACAGGTGGGTCAGTGTGGCTGAGTACAGGAGGGTCAGTGTGGCTGAGTACAGGTGGGTCAGTGTGGCCGAGTACCGGTGGGTCAGTGTGGCCGAGTACAGGTGGGTCAGTGTGGCTGAGTACAGGTGAGTCAGTGTACTGAATACAGGTGGGTCAGTGTGGCTGAGTACAGGTGAGTCAGTGTACTGAGTACAGGTGGGTCAGTGTGGCTCAGTACAGGTGACTTAGTGTACCGAGTACAGGTGGGTCAGTGTGGCTGAGTACAGGAAGGTCAGTGTGGATGAGTACAGGTGGGTCAGTGTACTGAGTACAGGTGGGTCAGTGTACTGAGTACAGGTGAGTCAGTGAACTGAGTAGAGGTGGGACAATGTGGCTGAGTACAGATGGGTCAGTGTGGCCGAGTACAGGTGGGTCAGTGTACTGAGTACAGGTGGGTCAGTGTGGCTGAGTACAGGAGGGTCAGTGTGGCTGAGTACAGATGGGTCAGTGTGGCTGAGTACAGGTGGGTCAGTGTGGCTGAGTACAGGTGGGTCAGTGTACTGAGTACAGGTGGGTCAATGTGGCAGAGTACAGGTGGGTCAGTGTGGGTGAGTACAGGTGGGTCAGTGTGGCTGAGTACAGGTGGGTCAGTGTGGCTGAGTACAGGTGGGTCAGTGTGGCTGAGTACAGGTGGGTCAGTATACTGAGTACAGGTGGGTCAGTGTGGCTGAGTACAGGTGGGTCAGTGTGGCTGAGTACAGGTGGGTCAGTATACTGAGTACAGGTGGGTCAGTGTGGCTGAGTACAGATGGGTCAGTGTGGCTGTGTACAGGAGGATCAGTGTCGCTGAGTCCAGGTGGGTCAGTGTGGCTAGAACAGGTGGGTCAGTGTGGCTGAGTACAGGTGGGACACTGTGGCTGAATACAGGTAGGTAAGTGTGGCTGAGTACAGGTGGGTCAGTGTGGCTGAGTACAGGTGGGTCAGTGTGGCCGAGTACAGGTGGGTCAGTGTGGCCGAGTACAGTTGGGTCAGTGTGGCCGAGTACAGGTGGGTCAGTGTGGCCGAGTACAGGTGGGTCAGTGTACTGAGTACAGGTGGGTCAGTGTGGCTCAGTACAGGTGAGTAAGTGTACGGAGTACAGGTGGGTCAGTGTGGCTCAGTATTGGTGGGTAGTGTGGCTGAGTACAGGTGGGTCAGTGTGCTGAGTACAGGTGGGTCAGTGTACTGAGTACAGGTGGGTCAATGTGCCTGAGTACAGGTGGGTCAGTGTGGCTGAGTACAGGTGGGTCAATGTGGCTGAGTACAGGTGGGTCAGTGTGGCTGAGTACAGGTGGGTCAGTGTGGCTGAGTACAGGTGGGTCAGTGTGGCTGAGTACAGGTGGGTCAGTGTGGCAGAGTACAGGTGGGTCAGTGTGGCTGAGTACAGGTGGGTCAGTGTGGCTGAGTACAGGTGGGTCAGTGTGGCAGAGTACAGGTGGGTCAGAGTGGCTGAGTACAGGTGGGTCATTGTGGCAGAGTACAGGTGGGTCAGTGTGGCAGAGTACAGGTGGGTCAGAGTGGCTGAGTACAGGTGGGTCAGTGTGGCTGAGTACAGGTGGGTCAGAGTGGCTGAGTACAGGTGGGTCAGTGTGGCTGAGTACAGGTGGGTCAGTGTGGCTGAGTACAGGTGGGTCAGTGTGGCTGAGTACAGGTGGGTCAGTGTGGCTGAGTACAGGTGGGTCAGTGTGGCTGAGTACAGGTGGGTCAGTGTGGCTGAGTACAGGTGGGTCAGTGTGGCTGAGTACAGGTGGGTCAGTGTGGCTGAGTACAGGTGGGTCAGTGTGGCTGAGTACAGGTGGGTCAGTGTGGCTGAGTACAGGTGGGTCAGTGTGGCTGAGTACAGGTGGGTCAGTGTGGCTGAGTACAGGTGGGTCAGTGTGGCTGAGTACAGGTGGGTCAGTGTGGCTGAGTACAGGTGGGTCAGTGTGGCTGAGTACAGGTGGGTCAGTGTACTGAGTACAGGTGGGTCAGTGTGGCTGAGTACAGGTGGGTCAGTGTGGCTGAGTACAGGTGGGTCAGTGTGGCTGAGTACAGGTGGGTCAGTGTGGCTGAATACAGGTGGGTCAGTATACTGAGTACAGGTGGGTCAGTGTGGCTGAGTACAGGTGGGTCATTGTGGCTTAGTGCAGCCGGGTCAGTGTGGCTGAGAACAGGTAGGTCAGTGTGCCGAGTACAGGAGGGTCAGTGTGGCCGAGTACAGGTGGGTCAGTGTGGCCGAGTACAGTTGGGTCAGTGTGGCTGAGTACAGGTGGGTCAGTGTGGCTGAGTACAGGTGGGTCAGTGTGGCTGAGTACAGGTGGGTCAGTGTGGCTGAGTACAGGTGGGTCAGTGTGGCTGAGTACAGGTGGGTCAGTGTGGCTGAGTACAGGTGGGTCAGTGTGGCTGAGTACAGGTGGGTCAGTGTGGCTGAGTACAGGTGGGTCAGAGTGACTGAGTACAGGTGGGTCAGTGTGGCTGAGTACAGGTGGGTCAGTGTGGCTGAATACAGGTGGGTCAGTGTGGTGGAGTACAGGTGGGTCAGTGTGGCTGAGTACAGGTGGGTCAGAGTGACTGAGTACAGATGGGTCAGTGTGGCTGAGTACAGGTGGGTCAGTGTGGCTGAGTACAGGTGGGTCAGTGTGGCTGAGTACAGGTGGGTCAGTGTGGTGGAGTACAGGTGGGTCAGTGTGGCTAAGTGCAGTTGGGTCAGTGTGGCTGAGTACAGGTGGATCAGAGTGACTGAGTACAGGTGGGTCAGTGTGGCTGAGTACAGGTGGGTCACTGTGGCTAAGTACAGTTGGGTCAGTGTGGCTGAGTACAGGTGGGTCAGTGTGGCTGAGTACAGGTGGGTCAGTGTGGTCGAGTACAGTTGGGTCAGTGTGGCGGAGTACAGGTGGGTCAGTGTGGCTAAGTACAGTTGGGTCAGTGTGGCTGAGTACAGTTGGGTCAGTGTGGCTGAGTACAGGTGGGTCAGAGTGACTGAGTGCAGGTGGGTCAGTGTGGCTAAGTACAGTTGGGTCAGTGTGGCTGAGTACAGTTGGGTCAGTGTGGCTGAGTACAGGTGCGTCAGTGTGGCTGAGTACAGGTGAGTCAGAGTGGCTGAGTACAGGTGGGTCAGTGTGGCTGAGTACAGGTGGGTCAGTGTGGCTGAATACAGGTGGGTCAGTGTGGCTGAGTACAGGTGGGTCAGTGTGGCTTAGTACAGCCGGGTCAGTGTGGCTGAGTACAGGTAGGTCAGTGTGCCGAGTACAGGAGGGTCAGTGTGGCCGAGTACAGGTGGGTCAGTGTGGCCGAGTACAGGTGGATCAGTGTGGCCGAGTACAGGTGGGTCAGTGTGGCCGAGTACAGGTGGGTCAGTGTGGCCGAGTACAGGTGGGTCAGTTTGGCCGAGTCCAGATGGGTCAGTGTGGCCGAGTACAGCTGAGTCAGTGTGGCCGAGTACAGGTGGGTCAGTGTGGCCGAGTACAGGTGGGTCAGTGTGGCCGAGTACAGGTGGGTCAGTGTACTGAGTACAGGTGGGTCAGTGTGGCTCAGTACAGGTGAGTAAGTGTACGGAGTACAGGTGGGTCAGTGTGGCTCAGTACTGGTGGGTAGTATGGCTGAGTACAGGTGGGTCAGTGTGCTGAGTACAGGTGGGTCAGTGTACTGAGTACAGGTGGGTCAATGTGCCTGAGTACAGGTGGGTCAGTGTGGCCAAGTACAGATGGGTCAGTGCGGTGTGTACAGATTGGTCAGATGACTGATTACAAGTGGGTCAGTGTGGCTGAGTACAGGTGGGTCAGTGTGGCGGAGTACAGGTGGGTCAGTGTAGCTGAGTACAGGTGGGTCAGTGTGGCTGAGTACAGGTGGGTCAATGTGGCTGAATACAGGTGGGTCAGTGTGGTGCAGTACAGGTGGGTCAGTATACTGAGTACAGGTGGGTCAATGTGGTGAGTACAGGTGGGTCAGTGTCCTGAGTACAGTTGGGTCAGTGTACTGAGTACAGGAGGGCCAGTGTGGCAGAGTACAGGTGGGTCAGTGTGGCAGAGTACAGGTGAGTCAGTGTGGCTGAGTACAGGTGGGTCAGTGTAGCTGAGTACCGGTGGGTCAGTATACTGAGTACAGATGGCTCAGTGCGGCTGATTACAGGTGGCTCCGTGTGGCTGTGTACAGGTGGGTCATTCTACTGAGTACAGGTGGTTCAATGTGGATGAGTACAGGTGGGTCAGTGTGGCCGAGTACGGTTGGGTCAGTGTGGCCGCATACAGGTGGGTCAGTGTGGCTGAGTACAGGTGGGTCAGTGTGGCTGAGTACAGGTGGGTCAGTGTGGCCGAGTACAGGTGGGACAGTGTGGCTGAGTACAGGTGGGTCAGTGTGGCTGAGTACATGTGGGTCAGTGTGGCTGAGTCCAGGTGGGTCAGTGTGGCTGAGTACAGGTGGGTCAGTATGGCTGAGTACAGGTGGGTTAGTGTGGCTGAGTCCAGGAGGGTCAGTGTGGCAGAATACAGGTGGGTCAGTGTACTGAGTACATGTGGGTCAGTGTGGCTGAGTACAGGTGGGTCAGTGTGGCTGAGTCCAGGTGGGTGAGTGTGGCTGAGTACAGGTGGGTCAGTATGGCTGAGTACAGGTGGGTTAGTGTGGCTGAGTCCAGGAGGGTCAGTGTGGCAGAATACAGGTGGGTCAGTGTGGCGAAATATAGGTGGGTCAATGTGGCTGAGTACAGGTGGGTCAGTGTGGCAGAATACAGGTGGGTCAGTGTGGCGAAATATAGGTGGGTCAGTGTGGCGAAATATAGGTGGGTCAATGTGGCTGAGAATAGGTTGGCCAGTGTGGCTGAGTACAGGTGGGCCAGTGTGGCAGAATACAGGTGGGTCAGTGTGGCGAAATATAGGTGGGTCAATGTGGCTGAGAATAGGTGGGCCAGTGTGGCTGAGTACAGGTGGGCCAGTGTGGCTGAGTACAGGTGGGTCAATGTGGCTGAGTACAGGTGGGTCAGTGTGGCTGAGTACAGGTGGGTCAGTGTGGCTAAGTACAGGTGGGTCAGTGTGGCTGAGTACAGGTGGGTCATTGTGGCTGAGTACAGGTGGGTCAGTGTGGCTGAGTACAGGTGGCTCAGTGTGGCCGAGTACAGGTGGGTTAGTGTGGCTAAGTACAGGTGGGTCAGTGTGGCTAAGTACAGGTGGGTCAGTGTGGCCGAGTACAGGTGGGTCAGTGTGGCTAAGTACAGGTGGGTCAGTGTGGCTGAGTACAGGTGGGTCATTGTGGCTGAGTACAGGTGGGTCAGTGTGGCAGAGTCCAGGAGGGTCAATGTGGCAGAGTCCAGGTGGGTCAGTGTGGCTGAGTACAGGTGGGTCAGTGTGGCTGAGTACAGGTGAGTCAGTGTGGCTGAGTACAGGTGAGTCAGTGTGGCTGAGTACAGGGGGGTCAGTGTGGCAGAATACAGGTGGGTCAGTGTGGCAAAATATAGGTGGGTCAATGTGGCTGAGAATAGGTGGGCCAGTGTGGCTGAGTACAGGTGGGCCAGTGTGGCTGAGTACAGGTGGGTCAATGTGGCTGAGTACAGGTGGGTCAGTGTGGCTGAGTACAGTTGGGTCAGTGTGGCTGAGTACAGGTGGGTCAGTGTGGCTAAGTACAGGTGGGTCAGTGTGGCTGAGTACAGGTGGGTCATTGTGGCTGAGTACAGGTGGGTCAGTGTGGCTAAGTACAGGTGGGTCAGTGTGGCTGAGTACAGGTGGGTCATTGTGGCTGAGTACAGGTGGGTCAGTGTGGCTGAGTACAGGTGGGTCAGTGTGGCTGAGTACAGGTGAGTCAGTGTGGCAGAGTCCAGGAGGGTCAATGTGGCAGAGTCCAGGTGGGTCAGTGTGGCTGAGTACAGGTGGGTCAGTGTGGCTGAGTACAGGTGGGTCATTGTGGCTGAGTCCAGGAGGGTCAATGTGGCAGAGTACAGGTGGGTCAGTGTGGCTGAGTACAGGTGGGTCAGTGTGGCTGAGTACAGGTGAGTCAGTGTGGCTGAGTACAGGTGGGTCAGTGTGGCTGAGTACAGGAGGGTCAGTATACTGAGTATAGGTGGGTCTGTGTGGCTGAATACAGGTGGGTCAATGTGGCTGAGTACAGGAGGGTCAGTATGCTGAGTATAGGTGGGTCAGTTTGGCTGAGTACAGGAGGGTCAGTATGCTGAGTATAGGTGGGTCAATGTGGCTGAGTACAGGAGGGTCAGTATACTGAGTATAGGTGGGTCTGTGTGGCTGAATACAGGTGGGTCAGTGTGGCTGAGTACAGGAGGGTCAGTATACTGAGTATAGGTGGGTCTGTGTGGCTGAATACAGGTGGGTCAATGTGGCTGAGTACAGGAGGGTCAGTATGCTGAGTATAGGTGGGTCAGTTTGGCTGAGTACAGGAGGGTCAGTATGCTGAGTATAGGTGGGTCAGTTTGGCTGAGTACAGGAGGGTCAGTATGCTGAGTATAGGTGGGTCAGTGTGGCTGAGTACAGGTGGGTCAGTTTGGCAGAGTACAGGTGGGTCAGTATGGCTGAGTACAGGTGGGTCAGTGTGGCTGAGTACAGGTGAGTCAGTGTGGCTGAGTACAGGTGGGACTTTGCACTGAGTACAGGTGGGACTGTGCACTGAGTGCAGGTGGGTCAGTGTACTGAGTACAGGTGGGTCATTGTGGCTGAGTACAGGTGGGTCAGTGCGGCTCAGTACAGATGGGTCAGTGTACTGAGTACAGGTGTGTCAATGTGGCTGAATACAGGTGGGTCAGTGTGGCTCAGTACAGGAGGGTCAGTGTGGCAGAGTACAGGTGGGTCATTGTGGCAGAGTACAGGTGAGTCAGTGTGGCTGAGTACAGGTGGGTCAGTGTAGCTGAGTACAGGTGGGTCAGTGTACTGAGTATCGTTGGGTCAGTGTGGCTGCGTACAGGTGGGTCAGTATACTGAGTGATGTAAGAAAAAGGAGACTTACCATCAAGTAACTTTAAAGTAAGCTTTAAGTAACTTATAAACACACTATATACAAGAGAGGTCTTTACCATGCCTCTGGTAGAAGCCTCTTTCAATACTGAACAGACCAGTATTTATACCAGTCCAACAGGAAGTGACATATGACAGGAAGTGAGGTATGTACACAGTTCATAGTTCATAGTTCACAGTTCACAGGAAGTGATGACATAACTTCCCGGAAGTTATTATTTTTATCACATTCTTCCCTCCTGCAGGATTAGGAGGCTGTGGTCTACCTTTTGGTCCACAGCCGCCGAACAAGGAAGAGTCGCACCCGTTTGGATTCCCGTCGTAGAGGGTCGCTGGTCCGCTTACATGCGGTTGGCCATTGGTCAGAGTCTGTGTGGCCTGGATTGCCCTGTGAAGGGTCGGGGAGATCATGGCTTCGAGTACGAGCCCCAATAGGTTCAAAGTCGGACTGCCTCTGTTCAGAGGGAGGTGCAGAGCTGGTCTGTGGCGGATCAGTACTTTCATGTGCGGTACTGGGAGGGTCGCAACCTTGAGCACGGGGTTCTACCGGCACCAAGCTAGTTGGTGTCCGATCAGGATCCTGGAGAGGGGTACCCGATAGGTCCCAAGAGTTTCCTGGTGAAATGCCATCACCCGATGTCCCACTAGGTCCTGGTGGGCAGGGAGCCAGATCCCGTAATGATACGGTCGATTCTCGGCCGTCGGAATATCGTATGTTTGCATAGGTGGGGTTGGCATCGGTTAGTTCGACCTCGTCTACAAGAGGGTCATTTTTAGACGTCCGAACGTATCTTCGGAGTAATACAGGTCCAGGAGTAGTTAGCCATGACGGGAGTGATGTCCCATGAGATGAGCGACGCTGGAATCCAAAGAACCGCTCATGAGGTGTAGTATTTGTGGCTGTAGAAAGCAGGGACCGTATAGAGTGCAATGCATCCGGAAGCACTGTTTCCCATTGCTGGTCTGGTAGGCCCCGAGATCTTAAAGCGAGACGTACGGAATTCCAGATGATACCGTTATACCTCTCTACCTGCCCATTTCCGATGGGATGGTATGGTGTTGTTTTGCTTGTAGCAATTCCCCGTTCTGAGAGGTAGTCCTTGAGTTCCCTTGACATAAAGGATGGACCCCGATCTGAGTGAATATAAGCCGGCATGCCACAGAGAGAAAATACCTGCTCAAGGCAGCAGATTACTGTGGACGCCAGCATATTGGAGCAGGGGAAGGCAAACGGAAAACGTGAATATTCGTCGATCATGGTGAGCAAATATGTGTTCCGAGTTGAAGAGGGCACTGGGCCCTTAAAATCGATGCTAAGTCGTTGCATCGGTTGGGTTGCATGTATGAGTATACCATCTGAGGGGCGGAAGAACTGAGGTTTTAATTCCGCACAAAGCCGGCATTCTGAGCATATTTTCTTTACATCTCCAGTGGAAAAAGGGAGATTCCGTGATCGTACGAAATGTAGCATGCGCGTAACGCCAGGATGACACAAACCATTGTGGACATCCATGAGAGTGGAGGATGACATAGTGGAGCAGAATGCCCGTGTGAGGGTGTCCGGGGCCACATTCTCCTTGCCAGGCCGATAGAGAATGGTATAACCAAAAGAGGCCAGTTCCATCCTCCAAAGTTGTATTTTATTATTCTTAATTTTGGTTCGTTTTCGATTATCGAGCATGAAGGCGACTGATCGTTGGTCCGTGATCAATGTAAAGTGCTGGCGAGCTAGAAAATGGTTCCACTTCCGTACTGCCTCTATGATGGCTGTGGCTTCTTTCTCAACCGGAGGATAATGTAGCTCGGCACCTTGTAAGGTCCTGGACATAAATGCTACAGGACGACCTTCCTGATTCAGAGTAGCCGAGATCGCCACCTCCGAGGCATCACATTCAACCACGAAAGGGAGATTCTCATCAATGGAGTGAAGAGCCGCTTTCTCCAACTGTTTTTTGAGAAGGTTAAAGGCTGCAACAGCCGCTGTTCCCAGTGGAAATGATCTAGCATGCAGCAAGGGTTGGATTTTGTCCAAAAAATGAGGAATCCATTTAGCGTAGTATGCAAACAGACCGAGAGCCCGACGTAAAGAAGCCGGATTCTTAGGTGACGGGAGCTCTTGGAGCGGGCGAAGTCTTTCTGGGTCTGGCTTAATGATACCATTGCCTACGCAGTAGCCAAGGATGTTGATGGTCGGTTGCGACTCAACAGATTTGGATTCATTCAGGGTCAAATTACGGCGATGGAGGGCATCCCGAAATTTTTGGAGGTTGGAGTCGTGTTCCTGTTGATCGTGACCTGCAATGGTAATGTTATCAAGATAGGGAAAAGTGTCCCTTAGGTTTTCCTGCTTAACCAGGCCATCCATTGCCCGTTGAAAGACAGCCACTCCATTAGTAACCCTGAATGGGAGGCGACGAAATTGGTACAGCCGTCCATTAGCCTCAAAGGCTGTGTACTGCTTATCTGAGACCTTCAAGGGTAACTGATGATAGGCACTTTTTAAATCGTAAGTTGAGAACACTTTGTATTCGGCCAGTTTATTAACCATATCATCAATGCGTGGCAATGGGTAGGCGTCCAAGTCGGTATATTGATTGATGGTTTGCGAATAATCGATGCATAGTCGCTGTTTGTGAGGTTTTAGAGGGTTCTTGACAATGACGACTTGAGCCCGCCAGGGCGACGAACATGGTTCAATGATATCCTCTGCTAGAAGTCGAGAGATTTCAGCCGCAATAAAAGATCGGTCTTCCTGATTAAAGCGCCGCGATTTCGTTATTATCGGTTTGCATTGAGGCGGAATACTGGCAAATAATGAGGGTTCATCAAGTGAAGCTGCTGATAATGCACAAAATGGTAATTTAGACGATATATTAGAAATAGTAAGTCCGGGTTTGGATCCACCAAACTCAATGGTGAGTTTCTTATGCTGTTTTTGGAAGTCCAGCCCTAAGAGGAGATCACTACATAAGTCCTTGAGCACCGAAAGTCGGGTGGAGGGATACATACGACCATGAAGTGTCATATCAACAACACAAAAGCCGGAGATTCTGGTATTAAGTGATGACTGGGCCATCGCAATTGCCTGGTCCGTTGGGAAGACATGTAGTTTCAATTTCGCAACAATCTGTTCCTTAATGAAACTATCAGTACTTCCTGAGTCAATTAAGGCATCTAAGGTATGCCCTTTAATTGAAATTTTTGTGGCTGCATGAGACAGGTTCTGTGGGCAAGCAGCTGTAATTGGTGTCGTTGCACAGAGAGTGGCTAAAACTCTCGGTGTGCTTCTTCGGGAGAGAGCTCGAGAGGAAGCTTGATAGGTCCTAGCTGGAGCATCTTGATAGGCCCTAATTGGGGCAGTTCGGTAGGCCTTAGCTGGATTGGCCCTCGTAGAGGCCCTTGATAGGCAAACTTTAGCAAAGTGTCCTTTTTTCCCGCAATAACTGCAGATTGCATTGCGAGCAGGGCAGGTTTTCCTAGGGTGAAAAGCATCTCCACAAAAGAAGCATTCCTTCCTAGATTGCCAAGAGGCTGCTAAAGTGGGGTCGTCCTCCTCTTCTTCATCAGAATTATCAGAATTAGATTCCCCCATGATAGGGTTCACCTGAGACCGCTTGAATTGTCTGGTTGCAGCTACAGCAGCAGATCGAGATCTGGGCAGCTGATAGAGGTCTGCATTTCTCTTTGCCAAATCCAGTGAACAAGCTAGGTCAAAAGCTTTTTGTAGCTCAAGTGTTTTACTTTCTAGTAGACGCTGGCGTATAAATGGAAAGGCAATCCCGCAGATGAAAGCATCCCGAATCATTTCTTGGCGGTACAGCTCAGCTGAGGCTGCCTGAAAGTTACAATCTACGCTGAGCCTGCGAAGTTCTTGCAGGAATTCGTCAATTGATTCCCCTGGCCCTTGTCGGGCTGTGGCCAGTAGATGTCTAGCATAGACCTCATTTGGGGTCTTTGCATACAGTTTCTTAAGTGCCCGAATCACCTCTTCGTAATTATCCCATTCATCAACATATTCGAACACTTTTGGGGTCACATAATTGACAAGTATCTTCAATTTAGCAGGAGCATCCGCTTTACATTCATCCAGAAAATTCTCAAAAGTACGATACCAATGCTTCCATACCCTGCCAGCTGCTGGTGTATTCGGGTCCAAGTCCAGACAAATAGGTCTAAGGATTTTCTCCATGATGGGTGGTTCCCTGGATCCTTAACTTCCGAGTTTGTCTGAAGGTCTAGTATTTGTCAGTGTAAATACTAAGTTACTTAAATTGATGTAAGAAAAAGGAGACTTACCATCAAGTAACTTTAAAGTAAGCTTTAAGTAACTTATAAACACACTATATACAAGAGAGGTCTTTACCATGCCTCTGGTAGAAGCCTCTTACAATACTGAACAGACCAGTATTTATACCAGTCCAACAGGAAGTGACATATGACAGGAAGTGAGGTATGTACAGAGTTCATAGTTCATAGTTCACAGGAAGTGATGACATAACTTCCCGGAAGTTATTATTTTTTATCACACTGAGTATAGGTGGGTCTGTGTGGCTGAATACAGGTGGGTCAGTATACTTAGTACAGATGGCTCAGTGTGGCTGATTACAGGTGAGTCAGTGTGGCTGAGTACAGGTGGGTCAGTGTGGTTGAGTACAGGTGGGTCAGTGTGGCTGAGTACAGGTGAGTCAGTGTGGCTGAGTACAGGTGGGTCAGTGTAGCTGAGTACAGGTGTGTCAGTGTGGCTGAGTACAGGTGGGTTTATGTGGCTGAGTACAGGTGGGTCAGTGTGGCTGAGTACAGGTGGGTCAATGTGGCTGAGTACAGGTGGGTCAGTGTGGCTGACTACAGCTGCGTCAGTGTGGCCGAGTACAGGTGGGTCAGTGTGGCTGAGTACAGGTGGGTCAGTGCGGCTGAGTACAGGTGGGTCAGTGCGCTGAGTACAGGTGGGTCAGTGTACTGAGTACAGGTGGGTCAGTGTGCTGAGTACAGGTGGGTCAGTGTGGCTGAGTACAGGTGGATCAGTATAGCTGAGTACAGGTGGGTCAGTGTGGCTGAGTACAGATGGGTCAGTGCGGCTCAGTACAGATGGGTCAGTGTACTGAGTACAGGTGGTCAATGTGGCTGAATAAAGGTGGGTCAGTGTGGCAGAGTACAGGTGAGTCAGTGTGGCGGAGTACAGGTGGGTCAGTGTGGCTGAGAATAGGTGGGTCAGTGTGGCTGAGTACAGGTGGGTCAGTGAGGCTAAGTACAGGTGGGTCAATGTGGCTGAGTACAGGTGGGTCAGTGTGGCTGAGTACAGGTGGGTCAGTGTGGCTGAGTACAGGTGGGTCAGTGTGTCTGAGTACAGGTGGGTCAGTGTGTCTGAGTACAGGTGGGTCAGTGTGGCTGAGTACAGGTGGGTCAGTGTGGCTGAGTACAGTTGGGTCAGAGTGGCTGAGTACAGGTGGGTCCGTGTACTTAGTAAATGTGGGTCAGTCTGGCTGAGTACAGGTGAGTCAGTGTGGCTGAGTACAGGTGAGTCAGTATACTGAGTACAGGTGGGTCAGTGTGGATGAGTACAGGTGGGTCAGTGTGGCTGAGTACAGGTGTGTCAGTGTGGCTGAGTACAGGTGGGTCAGTGTGGCTGAGTACAGAAGGGTGAGTGTGGCAGAGTACAGGTGGGTCAGTGTGGTTCTGTACAGGTGGGTCAGTGTGGCTGAGTACAGGTGGTTCAGTGTGGCCGAGTACAGGTGGTTCACTGTGGCCGAGTACAGGTGGGTCAGTGTTGTCGAGTACAGGTGAGTCAGTGTGGCTGAGTACAGATGGGTCAGCGTGGCCGAGTACAGGTGGCTCAGTGTGGCCGAGGACAGGTGGCTCAGTTTGGGCGAGTGCAGGTGGCTCAGTGTGGGAGAGTACAGGTGTGTCAGTGTAATGAGTACACGTGGATTAATGTGCCTTAGTACAGGTGAGTCAGTGTGGCTGAGTACAGGTGGGTCAGTGTGGCTGAGTACAGGTGGGTCAGTGTGGCTGAGTACAGGTGAGTCAGTGTGGCTGAGCACAGGTGGGTCAGTGTGGCCGAGTACAGGTGGGTCAGTGTACTGAGTACTGGTGGGTCAGTGTGTTGTGTACAGATGGGACAGTGTGCTGAGTACAGGTGGGTCAGTGTGGCTGAGTACAGGTGGGTCAGTGTGGCTGAGTACAGGTGGGTCAGTGTGGCTGAGTACAGGTGGGTCAGTGTGGCTGAGTACAGGTGGGTCAGTGTGGCTGAGTACAGGTAGGTCAGTGTGGCTGAGTACAGGTGGGTCAGTGTGGCTGCGTACAGGTGAGTCAGTGTGGCTGAGTACAGGTGGGTCAGTGTGGCTGAGTACAGGTAGGTCAGTGTACTGAGTACAGCTGCGTCTGTGTGCTGAGTACAGGTGGGTCAGTGTGGCTGAGTACAGGTGGGTCAGTGTGGCTGAGTACAGGTAGGTCAGTGTACTGAGTACAGCTGGGTCTGTGTGCTGAGTACAGGTGGGTCAGTGTGGCTGAGTACAGGTGAGTCAGTGTGGCTGAGTACAGGTGGGTCAGAGTGGCTGAGTACAGGTGGGTCAGTGTACTGAGTACAGGTGGGTCCGTGAACTGAGTACAGGTGGGTCCGTGAACTGAGTACAGGTGGGTCAGAGTGGCTGAGTACAGGTGGGTCAGTGTGGCTGAGCACAGGTGGGACAGAGTGGCTGAGTACAGGTGGGTCAGTGTACTGAGTACAGGTGGGTCAGTGTGGCTGAGTACAGGTGGGTCAGTGTGGCAGAGTACAGGTGGGTCAGTGTGGCTGAGTACAGGTGGGTCAGTGTGGCTGAGTACAGGTGGGTCAGTGTGGCAGAGTACAGGTGGGTCAGTGTGGCTGAGTACAGGTGGGTCAGTGTGGCAGAGTACAGGTGGGTCAATGTGGCTGAAAACAGGTGGGTCAATGTGGTGAGTACAGGTGGGTCAGTGTCCTGAGTACAGGTGGGTCAGTGTACTGAGAACAGGAGGGTCAGTGTGGCAGAGTACAGGTGGGTCAGTGTGGCAGAGTGCAGGTGAGTCAGTGTGGCTGAGTACAGGTGGGTCAGTGTAGCTGAGTACCGGTGGGTCAGTATACTGAATATAGGTGGGTCAGTGTGGCTGAGTACAGGTGGGTCAGTGTGGCTGAGTACAGGTGGGTCAGTGTGGCTGAGTACAGGTGGGTCAGTGTGGCAGAGTACAGGAGGGTCAGTGTGGCTGAGTACAGGTGGGTCAGTGTGGCAGAGTACAGGTGGGTCAATGTGGCTGAAAACAGGTGGGTCAATGTGGTGAGTACAGGTGGGTCAGTGTCCTGAGTACAGGTGGGTCAGTGTACTGAGAACAGGAGGGTCAGTGTGGCAGAGTACAGGTGGGTCATTGTGGCAGAGTACAGGTGAGTCAGTGTGGCTGAGTACAGGTGGGTCAGTGTAGCTGAGTACCGGTGGGTCAGTATACTGAGTACAGATGGCTCAGTGCGGCTGAGTACAGGTGGGTCAGTGTGGCCGAGTACAGGTGGGTCAGTGCGGACGAATACAGGTGGGTCAGTGTGGCTGAGTACAGGTGGGTCAGTGTGGCTGAGTACAGGTGGGTCAGTGTGGCTGAGTACAGGTGAGTCAGTGTGGCTGAGTACAGGTGGGTCAGTGCACTGAGTACAGGTGGGTCAGTGTACTGAGTACAGGTGGGTCAGTGTACTGAGTTCAGGAGGGTCAGTGTGGCAGAGTACAGGTGGGTCAGTTTGGCTGAGTACAGGTGGGTCAATGTGGCAGAGTACAGGGGGTCAGTGTGGCAGAGTACAGGTGGGTCAGTATGCCAGAGTACAGGTGGGTCAGTGTGGCTGAGTACAGGTGAGTCAGTGTGGCTGAGTGCAGGTGGGTCATTGTGGCTGAGTACAGGTGGGTCAGTGTGGCTGATTACAGGTATTTCAGTGTGGCTGAGTACAGGTGGGTCAGTGTGGCTGAGTACAGGTGGGTCAGTGTGTCTGGGTACAGGTGGGTCAGTGTGGCAGATTACAGGTGGGTCAGTGTGGCTGAGTACAGGTGGGTCAGTGTGGCAGAGTACAGGTGGGTCAATGTGGCTGAAAACAGGTGGGTCAATGTGGTGAGTACAGGTGGGTCAGTGTCCTGAGTACAGGTGGGTCAGTGTACTGAGAACAGGAGGGTCAGTGTGGCAGAGTACAGGTGGGTCAGTGTGGCAGAGTACAGGTGAGTCAGTGTGGCTGAGTACAGGTGGGTCAGTGTAGCTGAGTACCGGTGGGTCAGTGTGGCAGAGTACAGGTGAGTCAGTGTGGCTGAGTACAGGTGGGTCAGTGTAGCTGAGTACTGGTGGGTCAGTATACTGAATATAGGTGGGTCAGTGTGGCTGAGTACAGGTGGGTCAGTGTGGCTGAGTACAGGTGGGTCAGTGTGGCTGAGTACAGGTGGGTCAGTGTGGCTGAGTACAGGTGGGTCAGTGTGGCAGAGTACAGGTGGGTCAGTGTGGCTGAGTACAGGTGGGTCAGTGTGGCAGAGTACAGGTGGGTCAATGTGGCTGAAAACAGGTGGGTCAATGTGGTGAGTACAGGTGGGTCAGTGTCCTGAGTACAGGTGGGTCAGTGTACTGAGAACAGGAGGGTCAGTGTGGCAGAGTACAGGTGGGTCAGTGTGGCAGAGTACAGGTGAGTCAGTGTGGCTGAGTACAGGTGGGTCATGTGTAGCTGAGTACCGGTGGGTCAGTATACTGAGTATAGGTGGGTCAGTGTGGCTGAGTACAGGTGGGTCAGTGTGGCCGAGTACAGGTGGGTCAGTGTGGACGAATACAGGTGGGTCAGTGTGGCTGAGTACAGGTGGGTCAGTGTGGCTGAGTACAGGTGGGTCAGTGTGGCTGAGTACAGGTGGGTCAGTGTGGCTGAGTCCAGGAGGGTCAATGTGGCAGAGTACAGGTGGGTCAGTGTGGCTGAGTACAGGTGAGTCAGTGTGGCTGAGTACAGGTGGGTCAGTGTGGCTGAGTACAGGTGGGTCAGTGTGTTGTGTACAGGTGGGTCAGTGTGGCTGAGTACAGGTGGGTCAGTGTGGCTGAGTACAGGTGAGTCAGTGTGGCTGAGCACAGGTGGGTCAGTGTGGCCGAGTACAGGTGGGTCAGTGTGTTGTGTACAGGTGGGTCAGTGTGGCTGAGTACAGGTGAGTCAGTGTGGCTGAGCACAGGTGGGTCAGTGTGGCTGAGTACTGGTGGGTCAGTGTGTTGTGTACAGGTGGGTCAGTATGGCTGAGTACAGGTGGGTCAGTGTGGCTGAGTACAGGTGAGTCAGTGTGGCTGAGTACAGGTGGGTCAGTGTGGCTGAGCACAGGTGGGTCAGTGTGGCCGAGTACAGGTGGGTCAGTGTGGCCGAGTACAGGTGGGTCAGTGTACTGAGTACTGGTGGGTCAGTGTGTTGTGTACAGATGGGACAGTGTGCTGAGTACAGGTGGGTCAGTGTGGCTGAGTACAGGTGGGTCAGTGTGGCTGAGTACAGGTGGGTCAGTGTGGCTGAGTACAGGTAGGTCAGTGTGCTGAGTACAGGTGGGTCAGTGTGGCTGAGTACAGGTGGGTCAGTGTGGCTGAGTACCGGTGGGTCAGTATACTGAATATAGGTGGGTCAGTGTGGCTGAGTACAGGTGGGTCAGTGTGGCTGAGTACAGGTGGGTCAGTGTGGCTGAGTACAGGTGGGTCAGTGTGGCTGAGTACAGGTGGGTCAGTGTGGCAGAGTACAGGTGGGTCAGTGTGGCTGAGTACAGGTGGGTCAGTGTGGCAGAGTACAGGTGGGTCAATGTGGCTGAAAACAGGTGGGTCAATGTGGTGAGTACAGGTGGGTCAGTGTCCTGAGTACAGGTGGGTCAGTGTACTGAGAACAGGAGGGTCAGTGTGGCAGAGTACAGGTGGGTCAGTGTGGCAGAGTACAGGTGAGTCAGTGTGGCTGAGTACAGGTGGGTCGGTGTAGCCGAGTACCGGTGGGTCAGTATACTGAGTATAGGTGGGTCAGTGTGGCTGAGTACAGGTGGGTCAGTATACTGAGTACAGATGGCTCAGTGCGGCTGAGTACAGGTGGGTCAGTGTGGCCGAGTACAGGTGGGTCAGTGTGGACGAATACAGGTGGGTCAGTGTGGCTGAGTACAGGTGGGTCAGTGTGGCTGAGTACAGGTGAATCAGTGTGGCTGAGTACAGGTGGGTCAGTGCACTGAGTACAGGTGGGTCAGTGTACTGAGTACAGGTGGGTCAGTGTACTGAGTTCAGGAGGGTCAGTGTGGCAGAGTACAGGTGGGTCAGTTTGGCTGAGTACAGGTGGGTCAATGTGGCAGAGTACAGGGGGTCAGTGTGGCAGAGTACAGGTGGGTCAGTGTGGCTGAGTACAGGTGGGTCAGTGTGGCTGAGTACAGGTGGGTCAGTATGCCAGAGTACAGGTGGGTCAGTGTGGCTGAGTACAGGTGAGTCAGTGTGGCTGAGTACAGGTGGGTCATTGTGGCTGAGTAGAGGTGGGTCAGTGCGGCTCAGTACAGATGGGTCAGTGTACTGAGTACAGGTGGGTCAATGTGGCTGAGTACAGGTGGGTCAGTGTGGCTGAGTACAGGTGGGTCAGTGTGTCTGAGTACAGGTGGGTCAGTGTGGCAGATTACAGGTGGGTCAGTGTGGCTGAGTACAGGTGGGTCAGTGTGGCAGAGTACAGGTGGGTCAATGTGGCTGAAAACAGGTGGGTCAATGTGGTGAGTACAGGTGGGTCAGTGTCCTGAGTACAGTTGGGTCAGTGTACTGAGAACAGGAGGGTCAGTGAGGCAGAGTACAGGTGGGTCAGTGTGGCAGAGTACAGGTGAGTCAGTGTGGCTGAGTACAGGTGGGTCAGTGTAGCTGAGTACCGGTGGGTCAGTGTGGCAGAGTACAGGTGAGTCAGTGTGGCTGAGCACAGGTGGGTCAGTGTAGCTGAGTACCGGTGGGTCAGTATACTGAATATAGGTGGGTCAGTGTGGCTGAGTACAGGTGGGTCAGTGTGGCTGAGTACAGGTGGGTCAGTGTGGCAGAGTACAGGTGGGTCAGTGTGGCTGAGTACAGGTGGGTCAGTGTGGCAGAGTACAGGTGGGTCAATGTGGCTGAAAACAGGTGGGTCAATGTGGTGAGTACAGGTGGGTCAGTGTCCTGAGTACAGGTGGGTCAGTGTACTGAGAACAGGAGGGTCAGTGTGGCAGAGTACAGGTGGGTCAGTGTGGCAGAGTACAGGTGAGTCAGTGTGGCTGAGTACAGGTGGGTCGGTGTAGCCGAGTACCGGTGGGTCAGTATACTGAGTATAGGTGGGTCAGTGTGGCTGAGTACAGGTGGGTCAGTATACTGAGTACAGATGGCTCAGTGCGGCTGAGTACAGGTGGGTCAGTGTGGCCGAGTACAGGTGGGTCAGTGTGGACGAATACAGGTGGGTCAGTGTGGCTGAGTACAGGTGGGTCAGTGTGGCTGAGTACAGGTGAATCAGTGTGGCTGAGTACAGGTGGGTCAGTGCACTGAGTACAGGTGGGTCAGTGTACTGAGTACAGGTGGGTCAGTGTACTGAGTTCAGGAGGGTCAGTGTGGCAGAGTACAGGTGGGTCAGTTTGGCTGAGTACAGGTGGGTCAATGTGGCAGAGTACAGGGGGTCAGTGTGGCAGAGTACAGGTGGGTCAGTGTGGCTGAGTACAGGTGGGTCAGTGTGGCTGAGTACAGGTGGGTCAGTATGCCAGAGTACAGGTGGGTCAGTGTGGCTGAGTACAGGTGAGTCAGTGTGGCTGAGTACAGGTGGGTCATTGTGGCTGAGTAGAGGTGGGTCAGTGCGGCTCAGTACAGATGGGTCAGTGTACTGAGTACAGGTGGGTCAATGTGGCTGAGTACAGGTGGGTCAGTGTGGCTGATTACAGGTGGTTCAGTGTGGCTGAGTACAGGTGGGTCAGTGTGGCTGAGTACAGGTGGGTCAGTGTGTCTGAGTACAGGTGGGTCAGTGTGGCAGATTACAGGTGGGTCAGTGTGGCTGAGTACAGGTGGGTCAGTGTGGCAGAGTACAGGTGGGTCAATGTGGCTGAAAACAGGTGGGTCAATGTGGTGAGTACAGGTGGGTCAGTGTCCTGAGTACAGTTGGGTCAGTGTACTGAGAACAGGAGGGTCAGTGAGGCAGAGTACAGGTGGGTCAGTGTGGCAGAGTACAGGTGAGTCAGTGTGGCTGAGTACAGGTGGGTCAGTGTAGCTGAGTACCGGTGGGTCAGTGTGGCAGAGTACAGGTGGGTCAGTGTGGCTGAGTACAGGTGGGTCAGTGTGGCTGAGTACAGGTGGGTCAGTGTGGCTGAGTACAGGTGGGTCAGTGTGGCAGAGTACAGGTGGGTCAGTGTGGCTGAGTACAGGTGGGTCAGTGTGGCAGAGTACAGGTGGGTCAATGTGGCTGAAAACAGGTGGGTCAATGTGGTGAGTACAGGTGGGTCAGTGTCCTGAGTACAGGTGGGTCAGTGTACTGAGAACAGGAGGGTCAGTGTGGCAGAGTACAGGTGGGTCAGTGTGGCAGAGTACAGGTGAGTCAGTGTGGCTGAGTACAGGTGGGTCAGTGTAGCTGAGTACCGGTGGGTCAGTATACTGAGTATAGGTGGGTCAGTGTGGCTGAGTACAGGTGGGTCAGTGTGGCCGAGTACAGGTGGGTCAGTGTGGACGAATACAGGTGGGTCAGTGTGGCTGAGTACAGGTGGGTCAGTGTGGCTGAGTACAGGTGGGTCAGTGTGGCTGAGTACAGGTGGGTCAGTGTGGCTGAGTCCAGGAGGGTCAATGTGGCAGAGAACAGGTGGGTCAGTGTGGCTGAGTACAGGTGGGTCAGTGTGGCTGAGTACAGGTGAGTCAGTGTGGCTGAGTACAGGTGGGTCAGTGTGGCTGAGTACAGGTGGGTCAGTGTGTTGTGTACAGGTGGGTCAGTGTGGCTGAGTACAGGTGGGTCAGTGTGGCTGAGTACAGGTGAGTCAGTGTGGCTGAGCACAGGTGGGTCAGTGTGGCCGAGTACAGGTGGGTCAGTGTGTTGTGTACAGGTGGGTCAGTGTGGCTGAGTACAGGTGAGTCAGTGTGGCTGAGCACAGGTGGGTCAGTGTGGCTGAGTACTGGTGGGTCAGTGTGTTGTGTACAGGTGGGTCAGTGTGGCTGAGTACAGGTGGGTCAGTGTGGCTGAGTACAGGTGAGTCAGTGTGGCTGAGTACAGGTGGGTCAGTGTGGCTGAGCACAGGTGGGTCAGTGTGGCCGAGTACAGGTGGGTCAGTGTGGCCGAGTACAGGTGGGTCAGTGTACTGAGTACTGGTGGGTCAGTGTGTTGTGTACAGATGGGACAGTGTGCTGAGTACAGGTGGGTCAGTGTGGCTGAGTACAGGTGGGTCAGTGTGGCTGAGTACAGGTGGGTCAGTGTGGCTGAGTACAGGTAGGTCAGTGTGCTGAGTACAGGTGGGTCAGTGTGGCTGAGTACAGGTGGGTCAGTGTGGCTGAGTACAGGTGAGTCAGTGTGGCTGAGTACAGGTGGGTCAGTGTGGCTGAGTACAGGTGGGTCAGTGTGGCAGAGTACAGGTGGGTCAGTGTGGCTGAGTACAGGTGGGTCAGTGTGGCAGAGTACAGGTGGGTCAATGTGGCTGAAAACAGGTGGGTCAATGTGGTGAGTACAGGTGGGTCAGTGTCCTGAGTACAGGTGGGTCAGTGTACTGAGAACAGGAGGGTCAGTGTGGCAGAGTACAGGTGGGTCAGTGTGGCAGAGTACAGGTGAGTCAGTGTGGCTGAGTACAGGTGGGTCAGTGTAGCTGAGTACCGGTGGGTCAGTATACTGAATATAGGTGGGTCAGTGTGGCTGAGTACAGGTGGGTCAGTGTGGCTGAGTACAGGTGGGTCAGTGTGGCTGAGTACAGGTGGGTCAGTGTGGCTGAGTACAGGTGGGTCAGTGTGGCAGAGTACAGGTGGGTCAGTGTGGCTGAGTACAGGTGGGTCAGTGTGGCTGAGTACAGGTGAGTCAGTGTGGCTGAGTACAGGTGGGTCAGTGTGGCTGAGCACAGGTGGGTCAGTGTGGCCGAGTACAGGTGGGTCAGTGTGGCCGAGTACAGGTGGGTCAGTGTACTGAGTACTGGTGGGTCAGTGTGTTGTGTACAGATGGGACAGTGTGCTGAGTACAGGTGGGTCAGTGTGGCTGAGTACAGGTGGGTCAGTGTGGCTGAGTACAGGTGGGTCAGTGTGGCTGAGTACAGGTAGGTCAGTGTGCTGAGTACAGGTGGGTCAGTGTGGCTGAGTACAGGTGGGTCAGTGTGGCTGAGTACCGGTGGGTCAGTATACTGAATATAGGTGGGTCAGTGTGGCTGAGTACAGGTGGGTCAGTGTGGCTGAGTACAGGTGGGTCAGTGTGGCTGAGTACAGGTGGGTCAGTGTGGCTGAGTACAGGTGGGTCAGTGTGGCAGAGTACAGGTGGGTCAGTGTGGCTGAGTACAGGTGGGTCAGTGTGGCAGAGTACAGGTGGGTCAATGTGGCTGAAAACAGGTGGGTCAATGTGGTGAGTACAGGTGGGTCAGTGTCCTGAGTACAGGTGGGTCAGTGTACTGAGAACAGGAGGGTCAGTGTGGCAGAGTACAGGTGGGTCAGTGTGGCAGAGTACAGGTGAGTCAGTGTGGCTGAGTACAGGTGGGTCAGTGTAGCCGAGTACCGGTGGGTCAGTATACTGAGTATAGGTGGGTCAGTGTGGCTGAGTAGAGGTGGGTCAGTATACTGAGTACAGATGGCTCAGTGCGGCTGAGTACAGGTGGGTCAGTGTGGCCGAGTACAGGTGGGTCAGTGTGGACGAATACAGGTGGGTCAGTGTGGCTGAGTACAGGTGGGTCAGTGTGGCTGAGTACAGGTGGGTCAGTGTGGCTGAATACAGGTGAATCAGTGTGGCTGAGTACAGGTGGGTCAGTGCACTGAGTACAGGTGGGTCAGTGTACTGAGTACAGGTGGGTCAGTGTACTGAGTTCAGGAGGGTCAGTGTGGCAGAGTACAGGTGGGTCAGTTTGGCTGAGTACAGGTGGGTCAATGTGGCAGAGCACAGGGGGTCAGTGTGGCAGAGTACAGGTGGGTCAGTGTGGCTGAGTACAGGTGGGTCAGTGTGGCTGAGTACAGGTGGGTCAGTATGCCAGAGTACAGGTGGGTCAGTGTGGCTGAGTACAGGTGAGTCAGTGTGGCTGAGTACAGGTGGGTCATTGTGGCTGAGTAGAGGTGGGTCAGTGCGGCTCAGTACAGATGGGTCAGTGTACTGAGTACAGGTGGGTCAATGTGGCTGAGTACAGGTGGGTCAGTGTGGCTGATTACAGGTGGTTCAGTGTGGCTGAGTACAGGTGGGTCAGTGTGGCTGAGTACAGGTGGGTCAGTGTGTCTGAGTACAGGTGGGTCAGTGTGGCAGATTACAGGTGGGTCAGTGTGGCTGAGTACAGGTGGGTCAGTGTGGCAGAGTACAGGTGGGTCAATGTGGCTGAAAACAGGTGGGTCAATGTGGTGAGTACAGGTGGGTCAGTGTCCTGAGTACAGTTGGGTCAGTGTACTGAGAACAGGAGGGTCAGTGAGGCAGAGTACAGGTGGGTCAGTGTGGCAGAGTACAGGTGAGTCAGTGTGGCTGAGTACAGGTGGGTCAGTGTAGCTGAGTACCGGTGGGTCAGTGTGGCAGAGTACAGGTGAGTCAGTGTGGCTGAGCACAGGTGGGTCAGTGTAGCTGAGTACCGGTGGGTCAGTATACTGAATATAGGTGGGTCAGTGTGGCTGAGTACAGGTGGGTCAGTGTGGCTGAGTACAGGTGGGTCAGTGTGGCTGAGTACAGGTGGGTCAGTGTGGCTGAGTACAGGTGGGTCAGTGTGGCAGAGTACAGGTGGGTCAGTGTGGCTGAGTACAGGTGGGTCAGTGTGGCAGAGTACAGGTGGGTCAATGTGGCTGAAAACAGGTGGGTCAATGTGGTGAGTACAGGTGGGTCAGTGTCCTGAGTACAGGTGGGTCAGTGTACTGAGAACAGGAGGGTCAGTGTGGCAGAGTACAGGTGGGTCAGTGTGGCAGAGTACAGGTGAGTCAGTGTGGCTGAGTACAGGTGGGTCAGTGTAGCTGAGTACCGGTGGGTCAGTATACTGAGTATAGGTGGGTCAGTGTACTGAGTTCAGGAGGGTCAGTGTGGCAGAGTACAGGTGGGTCAGTTTGGCTGAGTACAGGTGGGTCAATGTGGCAGAGTACAGGGGGTCAGTGTGGCAGAGTACAGGTGGGTCAGTGTGGCTGAGTACAGGTGGGTCAGTGTGGCTGAGTACAGGTGGGTCAGTATGCCAGAGTACAGGTGGGTCAGTGTGGCTGAGTACAGGTGAGTCAGTGTGGCTGAGTACAGGTGGGTCATTGTGGCTGAGTAGAGGTGGGTCAGTGCGGCTCAGTACAGATGGGTCAGTGTACTGAGTACAGGTGGGTCAATGTGGCTGAGTACAGGTGGGTCAGTGTGGCTGATTACAGGTGGTTCAGTGTGGCTGAGTACAGGTGGGTCAGTGTGGCTGAGTACAGGTGGGTCAGTGTGTCTGAGTACAGGTGGGTCAGTGTGGCAGATTACAGGTGGGTCAGTGTGGCTGAGTACAGGTGGGTCAGTGTGGCAGAGTACAGGTGGGTCAATGTGGCTGAAAACAGGTGGGTCAATGTGGTGAGTACAGGTGGGTCAGTGTCCTGAGTACAGTTGGGTCAGTGTACTGAGAACAGGAGGGTCAGTGAGGCAGAGTACAGGTTGTTCAGTGTGGCAGAGTACAGGTGAGTCAGTGTGGCTGAGTACAGGTGGGTCAGTGTAGCTGAGTACCGGTGGGTCAGTGTGGCAGAGTACAGGTGAGTCAGTGTGGCTGAGCACAGGTGGGTCAGTGTAGCTGAGTACCGGTGGGTCAGTATACTGAATATAGGTGGGTCAGTGTGGCAAAGTACAGGTGGGTCAGTGTGGCTGAGTACAGGTGGGTCAGTGTGGCTGAGTACAGGTGGGTCAGTGTGGCTGAGTACAGGTGGGTCAGTGTGGCAGAGTACAGGTGGGTCAGTGTGGCTGAGTACAGGTGGGTCAGTGTGGCAGAGTACAGGTGGGTCAATGTGGCTGAAAACAGGTGGGTCAATGTGGTGAGTACAGGTGGGTCAGTGTCCTGAGTACAGGTGGGTCAGTGTACTGAGAACAGGAGGGTCAGTGTGGCAGAGTACAGGTGGGTCAGTGTGGCAGAGTACAGGTGAGTCAGTGTGGCTGAGTACAGGTGGGTCAGTGTAGCTGAGTACCGGTGGGTCAGTATACTGAGTATAGGTGGGTCAGTGTGGCTGAGTACAGGTGGGTCAGTGTGGCCGAGTACAGGTGGGTCAGTGTGGACGAATACAGGTGGGTCAGTGTGGCTGAGTACAGGTGGGTCAGTGTGGCTGAGTACAGGTGGGTCAGTGTGGCTGAGTACAGGTGGGTCAGTGTGGCTGAGTCCAGGAGGGTCAATGTGGCAGAGAACAGGTGGGTCAGTGTGGCTGAGTACAGGTGGGTCAGTGTGGCTGAGTACAGGTGAGTCAGTGTGGCTGAGTACAGGTGGGTCAGTGTGGCTGAGTACAGGTGGGTCAGTGTGTTGTGTACAGGTGGGTCAGTGTGGCTGAGTACAGGTGGGTCAGTGTGGCTGAGTACAGGTGAGTCAGTGTGGCTGAGCACAGGTGGGTCAGTGTGGCCGAGTACAGGTGGGTCAGTGTGTTGTGTACAGGTGGGTCAGTGTGGCTGAGTACAGGTGAGTCAGTGTGGCTGAGCACAGGTGGGTCAGTGTGGCTGAGTACTGGTGGGTCAGTGTGTTGTGTACAGGTGGGTCAGTGTGGCTGAGTACAGGTGGGTCAGTGTGGCTGAGTACAGGTGAGTCAGTGTGGCTGAGTACAGGTGGGTCAGTGTGGCTGAGCACAGGTGGGTCAGTGTGGCCGAGTACAGGTGGGTCAGTGTGGCCGAGTACAGGTGGGTCAGTGTACTGAGTACTGGTGGGTCAGTGTGTTGTGTACAGATGGGACAGTGTGCTGAGTACAGGTGGGTCAGTGTGGCTGAGTACAGGTGGGTCAGTGTGGCTGAGTACAGGTGGGTCAGTGTGGCTGAGTACAGGTAGGTCAGTGTGCTGAGTACAGGTGGGTCAGTGTGGCTGAGTACAGGTGGGTCAGTGTGGCTGAGTACAGGTGAGTCAGTGTGGCTGAGTACAGGTGGGTCAGTGTGGCTGAGTACAGGTGGGTCAGTGTGGCTGAGTACAGGTGGATCAGTGTGGCTGAGTACAGGTGGGTCAGTGTGGCAGAGTACAGGTGGGTCAGTGTGGCTGAGTACAGGTGGGTCAGTGTGGCAGAGTACAGGTGGGTCAATGTGGCTGAAAACAGGTGGGTCAATGTGGTGAGTACAGGTGGGTCAGTGTCCTGAGTACAGGTGGGTCAGTGTACTGAGAACAGGAGGGTCAGTGTGGCAGAGTACAGGTGGGTCAGTGTGGCAGAGTACAGGTGAGTCAGTGTGGCTGAGTACAGGTGGGTCAGTGTAGCTGAGTACCGGTGGGTCAGTATACTGAATATAGGTGGGTCAGTGTGGCTGAGTACAGGTGGGTCAGTGTGGCTGAGTACAGGTGGGTCAGTGTGGCTGAGTACAGGTGGGTCAGTGTGGCTGAGTACAGGTGGGTCAGTGTGGCAGAGTACAGGTGGGTCAGTGTGGCTGAGTACAGGTGGGTCAGTGTGGCAGAGTACAGGTGGGTCAATGTGGCTGAAAACAGGTGGGTCAATGTGGTGAGTACAGGTGGGTCAGTGTCCTGAGTACAGGTGGGTCAGTGTACTGAGAACAGGAGGGTCAGTGTGGCAGAGTACAGGTGGGTCAGTGTGGCAGAGTACAGGTGAGTCAGTGTGGCTGAGTACAGGTGGGTCAGTGTAGCCGAGTACCGGTGGGTCAGTATACTGAGTATAGGTGGGTCAGTGTGGCTGAGTACAGGTGGGTCAGTATACTGAGTACAGATGGCTCAGTGCGGCTGAGTACAGGTGGGTCAGTGTGGCCGAGTACAGGTGGGTCAGTGTGGACGAATACAGGTGGGTCAGTGTGGCTGAGTACAGGTGGGTCAGTGTGGCTGAGTACAGGTGGGTCAGTGTGGCTGAGTACAGGTGAATCAGTGTGGCTGAGTCCAGGTGGGTCAGTGCACTGAGTACAGGTGGGTCAGTGTACTGAGTACAGGTGGGTCAGTGTACTGAGTTCAGGAGGGTCAGTGTGGCAGAGTACAGGTGGGTCAGTTTGGCTGAGTACAGGTGGGTCAATGTGGCAGAGTACAGGGGGTCAGTGTGGCAGAGTACAGGTGGGTCAGTATGCCAGAGTACAGGTGGGTCAGTGTGGCTGAGTACAGGTGGGTCATTGTGGCTGAGTACAGGTGGGTCAGTGCGGCTCAGTACAGATGGGTCAGTGTACTGAGTACAGGTGGGTCAATGTGGCTGAGTACAGGTGGGTCAGTGTGGCTGATTACAGGTGGTTCAGTGTGGCTGAGTACAGGTGGGTCAGTGTGGCTGAGTACAGGTGGGCCAGTGTGGCAGATTACAGGTGGGTCAGTGTGGCTGAGTACAGGTGGGTCAGTGTGGCAGAGTACAGGTGGGTCAATGTGGCTGAAAACAGGTGGGTCAATGTGGTGAGTACAGGTGGGTCAGTGTCCTGAGTACAGGTGGGTCAGTGTACTGAGAACAGGAGGGTCAGTGTGGCAGAGTACAGGTGGGTCAGTGTGGCAGAGTACAGGTGAGTCAGTGTGGCTGAGTACAGGTGGGTCAGTGTAGCTGAGTACAGGTGGGTCAGTATACTGAGTACAGATGGCTCAGTGTGGCTGAGTACAGGTGGGTCAGTGTGGCTGAGTACAGGTGGGTCAGTGTGGCTGAGTACAGGTGGGTCAGTGTGGCTGAGTCCAGGAGGGTCAATGTGGCAGAGAACAGGTGGGTCAGTGTGGCTGAGTACAGGTGGGTCAGTGTCCTGAGTACAGTTGGGTCAGTGTACTGAGAACAGGAGGGTCAGTGAGGCAGAGTACAGGTGGGTCAGTGTGGCAGAGTACAGGTGAGTCAGTGTGGCTGAGTACAGGTGGGTCAGTGTAGCTGAGTACCGGTGGGTCAGTGTGGCAGAGTACAGGTGAGTCAGTGTGGCTGAGCACAGGTGGGTCAGTGTAGCTGAGTACCGGTGGGTCAGTATACTGAATATAGGTGGGTCAGTGTGGCTGAGTACAGGTGGGTCAGTGTGGCTGAGTACAGGTGGGTCAGTGTGGCTGAGTACAGGTGGGTCAGTGTGGCTGAGTACAGGTGGGTCAGTGTGGCAGAGTACAGGTGGGTCAGTGTGGCTGAGTACAGGTGGGTCAGTGTGGCAGAGTACAGGTGGGTCAATGTGGCTGAAAACAGGTGGGTCAATGTGGTGAGTACAGGTGGGTCAGTGTCCTGAGTACAGGTGGGTCAGTGTACTGAGAACAGGAGGGTCAGTGTGGCAGAGTACAGGTGGGTCAGTGTGGCAGAGTACAGGTGAGTCAGTGTGGCTGAGTACAGGTGGGTCAGTGTAGCTGAGTACCGGTGGGTCAGTATACTGAGTATAGGTGGGTCAGTGTACTGAGTTCAGGAGGGTCAGTGTGGCAGAGTACAGGTGGGTCAGTTTGGCTGAGTACAGGTGGGTCAATGTGGCAGAGTACAGGGGGTCAGTGTGGCAGAGTACAGGTGGGTCAGTGTGGCTGAGTACAGGTGGGTCAGTGTGGCTGAGTACAGGTGGGTCAGTATGCCAGAGTACAGGTGGGTCAGTGTGGCTGAGTACAGGTGAGTCAGTGTGGCTGAGTACAGGTGGGTCATTGTGGCTGAGTAGAGGTGGGTCAGTGCGGCTCAGTACAGATGGGTCAGTGTACTGAGTACAGGTGGGTCAATGTGGCTGAGTACAGGTGGGTCAGTGTGGCTGATTACAGGTGGTTCAGTGTGGCTGAGTACAGGTGGGTCAGTGTGGCTGAGTACAGGTGGGTCAGTGTGTCTGAGTACAGGTGGGTCAGTGTGGCAGATTACAGGTGGGTCAGTGTGGCTGAGTACAGGTGGGTCAGTGTGGCAGAGTACAGGTGGGTCAATGTGGCTGAAAACAGGTGGGTCAATGTGGTGAGTACAGGTGGGTCAGTGTCCTGAGTACAGTTGGGTCAGTGTACTGAGAACAGGAGGGTCAGTGAGGCAGAGTACAGGTTGTTCAGTGTGGCAGAGTACAGGTGAGTCAGTGTGGCTGAGTACAGGTGGGTCAGTGTAGCTGAGTACCGGTGGGTCAGTGTGGCAGAGTACAGGTGAGTCAGTGTGGCTGAGCACAGGTGGGTCAGTGTAGCTGAGTACCGGTGGGTCAGTATACTGAATATAGGTGGGTCAGTGTGGCTGAGTACAGGTGGGTCAGTGTGGCTGAGTACAGGTGGGTCAGTGTGGCTGAGTACAGGTGGGTCAGTGTGGCTGAGTACAGGTGGGTCAGTGTGGCAGAGTACAGGTGGGTCAGTGTGGCTGAGTACAGGTGGGTCAGTGTGGCAGAGTACAGGTGGGTCAATGTGGCTGAAAACAGGTGGGTCAATGTGGTGAGTACAGGTGGGTCAGTGTCCTGAGTACAGGTGGGTCAGTGTACTGAGAACAGGAGGGTCAGTGTGGCAGAGTACAGGTGGGTCAGTGTGGCAGAGTACAGGTGAGTCAGTGTGGCTGAGTACAGGTGGGTCAGTGTAGCTGAGTACCGGTGGGTCAGTATACTGAGTATAGGTGGGTCAGTGTGGCTGAGTACAGGTGGGTCAGTGTGGCCGAGTACAGGTGGGTCAGTGTGGACGAATACAGGTGGGTCAGTGTGGCTGAGTACAGGTGGGTCAGTGTGGCTGAGTACAGGTGGGTCAGTGTGGCTGAGTACAGGTGGGTCAGTGTGGCTGAGTCCAGGAGGGTCAATGTGGCAGAGAACAGGTGGGTCAGTGTGGCTGAGTACAGGTGGGTCAGTGTGGCTGAGTACAGGTGAGTCAGTGTGGCTGAGTACAGGTGGGTCAGTGTGGCTGAGTACAGGTGGGTCAGTGTGTTGTGTACAGGTGGGTCAGTGTGGCTGAGTACAGGTGGGTCAGTGTGGCTGAGTACAGGTGAGTCAGTGTGGCTGAGCACAGGTGGGTCAGTGTGGCCGAGTACAGGTGGGTCAGTGTGTTGTGTACAGGTGGGTCAGTGTGGCTGAGTACAGGTGAGTCAGTGTGGCTGAGCACAGGTGGGTCAGTGTGGCTGAGTACTGGTGGGTCAGTGTGTTGTGTACAGGTGGGTCAGTGTGGCTGAGTACAGGTGGGTCAGTGTGGCTGAGTACAGGTGAGTCAGTGTGGCTGAGTACAGGTGGGTCAGTGTGGCTGAGCACAGGTGGGTCAGTGTGGCCGAGTACAGGTGGGTCAGTGTGGCCGAGTACAGGTGGGTCAGTGTACTGAGTACTGGTGGGTCAGTGTGTTGTGTACAGATGGGACAGTGTGCTGAGTACAGGTGGGTCAGTGTGGCTGAGTACAGGTGGGTCAGTGTGGCTGAGTACAGGTGGGTCAGTGTGGCTGAGTACAGGTAGGTCAGTGTGCTGAGTACAGGTGGGTCAGTGTGGCTGAGTACAGGTGGGTCAGTGTGGCTGAGTACAGGTGAGTCAGTGTGGCTGAGTACAGGTGGGTCAGTGTGGCTGAGTACAGGTGGGTCAGTGTGGCTGAGTACAGGTGGATCAGTGTGGCTGAGTACAGGTGGGTCAGTGTGGCAGAGTACAGGTGGGTCAGTGTGGCTGAGTACAGGTGGGTCAGTGTGGCAGAGTACAGGTGGGTCAATGTGGCTGAAAACAGGTGGGTCAATGTGGTGAGTACAGGTGGGTCAGTGTCCTGAGTACAGGTGGGTCAGTGTACTGAGAACAGGAGGGTCAGTGTGGCAGAGTACAGGTGGGTCAGTGTGGCAGAGTACAGGTGAGTCAGTGTGGCTGAGTACAGGTGGGTCAGTGTAGCTGAGTACCGGTGGGTCAGTATACTGAATATAGGTGGGTCAGTGTGGCTGAGTACAGGTGGGTCAGTGTGGCTGAGTACAGGTGGGTCAGTGTGGCTGAGTACAGGTGGGTCAGTGTGGCTGAGTACAGGTGGGTCAGTGTGGCAGAGTACAGGTGGGTCAGTGTGGCTGAGTACAGGTGGGTCAGTGTGGCAGAGTACAGGTGGGTCAATGTGGCTGAAAACAGGTGGGTCAATGTGGTGAGTACAGGTGGGTCAGTGTCCTGAGTACAGGTGGGTCAGTGTACTGAGAACAGGAGGGTCAGTGTGGCAGAGTACAGGTGGGTCAGTGTGGCAGAGTACAGGTGAGTCAGTGTGGCTGAGTACAGGTGGGTCAGTGTAGCCGAGTACCGGTGGGTCAGTATACTGAGTATAGGTGGGTCAGTGTGGCTGAGTACAGGTGGGTCAGTATACTGAGTACAGATGGCTCAGTGCGGCTGAGTACAGGTGGGTCAGTGTGGCCGAGTACAGGTGGGTCAGTGTGGACGAATACAGGTGGGTCAGTGTGGCTGAGTACAGGTGGGTCAGTGTGGCTGAGTACAGGTGGGTCAGTGTGGCTGAGTACAGGTGAATCAGTGTGGCTGAGTCCAGGTGGGTCAGTGCACTGAGTACAGGTGGGTCAGTGTACTGAGTACAGGTGGGTCAGTGTACTGAGTTCAGGAGGGTCAGTGTGGCAGAGTACAGGTGGGTCAGTTTGGCTGAGTACAGGTGGGTCAATGTGGCAGAGTACAGGGGGTCAGTGTGGCAGAGTACAGGTGGGTCAGTATGCCAGAGTACAGGTGGGTCAGTGTGGCTGAGTACAGGTGGGTCATTGTGGCTGAGTACAGGTGGGTCAGTGCGGCTCAGTACAGATGGGTCAGTGTACTGAGTACAGGTGGGTCAATGTGGCTGAGTACAGGTGGGTCAGTGTGGCTGATTACAGGTGGTTCAGTGTGGCTGAGTACAGGTGGGTCAGTGTGGCTGAGTACAGGTGGGTCAGTGTGGCAGATTACAGGTGGGTCAGTGTGGCTGAGTACAGGTGGGTCAGTGTGGCAGAGTACAGGTGGGTCAATGTGGCTGAAAAAAGGTGGGTCAATGTGGTGAGTACAGGTGGGTCAGTGTCCTGAGTACAGGTGGGTCAGTGTACTGAGAACAGGAGGGTCAGTGTGGCAGAGTACAGGTGGGTCAGTGTGGCAGAGTACAGGTGAGTCAGTGTGGCTGAGTACAGGTGGGTCAGTGTAGCTGAGTACAGGTGGGTCAGTATACTGAGTACAGATGGCTCAGTGTGGCTGAGTACAGGTGGGTCAGTGTGGCTGAGTACAGGTGGGTCAGTGTGGCTGAGTACAGGTGGGTCAGTGTGGCTGAGTCCAGGAGGGTCAATGTGGCAGAGAACAGGTGGGTCAGTGTGGCTGAGTACTGGTGGGTCAGTGTGGCTGAGTACAGGTGAGTCAGTGTGGCTGAGTACAGGTGGGTCAGTGTGGCTGAGTACAGGTGGGTCAGTGTGGCTGAGTACAGGTGGGTCAGTGTGGCTGAGTACAGGTGGGTCAGTGTGGCTGAGTACAGGTGGGTCAGTGTACTGAGTTCAGGAGGGTCAGTGTGGCAGAGTACAGGTGGGTCAGTTTGGCTGAGTACAGGTGGGACAATGTGGCAGAGTACAGGTGGGTCAGTATGCCAGAGTACAGGTGGGTCAGTGTGGCTGAGTACAGGTGAGTCAGTGTGGCTGAGTACAGGTGGGACTGTGCACTGAGTATAGGTGGGTCAGTGTACTGAGTACAGGTGGGTCATTGTGGCTGAGTACAGGTGGGTCAGTGCGGCTCAGTACAGATGGGTCAGTGTACTGAGTACAGGTGTGTCAATGTGGCTGAATACAGGTGGGTCAGTGTGGCTGAGTACAGGTGGGTCAGTGTAGCTGAGTACCGGTGGGTCAGTATACTGAATATAGGTGGGTCAGTGTGGCTGAGTACAGGTGGGTCAGTGTGGCTGAGTACAGGTGGGTCAGTGTGGCTGAGTACAGGTGGGTCAGTGTGGCTGAGTACAGGTGGGTCAGTGTGGCAGAGTACAGGTGGGTCAGTGTGGCTGAGTACAGGTGGGTCAGTGTGGCAGAGTACAGGTGGGTCAATGTGGCTGAAAACAGGTGGGTCAATGTGGTGAGTACAGGTGGGTCAGTGTCCTGAGTACAGGTGGGTCAGTGTACTGAGAACAGGAGGGTCAGTGTGGCAGAGTACAGGTGGGTTAGTGTGGCAGAGTACAGGTGAGTCAGTGTGGCTGAGTACAGGTGGGTCAGTGTAGCTGAGTACCGGTGGGTCAGTATACTGAGTATAGGTGGGTCAGTGTGGCTGAGTACAGGTGGGTCAGTGTGGCCGAGTACAGGTGGGTCAGTGTGGACGAATACAGGTGGGTCAGTGTGGCTGAGTACAGGTGGGTCAGTGTGGCTGAGTACAGGTGGGTCAGTGTGGCTGAGTACAGGTGGGTCAGTGTGGCTGAGTCCAGGAGGGTCAATGTGGCAGAGAACAGGTGGGTCAGTGTGGCTGAGTACAGGTGGGTCAGTGTGGCTGAGTACAGGTGAGTCAGTGTGGCTGAGTACAGGTGGGTCAGTGTGGCTGAGTACAGGTGGGTCAGTGTGTTGTGTACAGGTGGGTCAGTGTGGCTGAGTACAGGTGGGTCAGTGTGGCTGAGTACAGGTGAGTCAGTGTGGCTGAGCACAGGTGGGTCAGTGTGGCCGAGTACAGGTGGGTCAGTGTGTTGTGTACAGGTGGGTCAGTGTGGCTGAGTACAGGTGAGTCAGTGTGGCTGAGCACAGGTGGGTCAGTGTGGCTGAGTACTGGTGGGTCAGTGTGTTGTGTACAGGTGGGTCAGTGTGGCTGAGTACAGGTGGGTCAGTGTGGCTGAGTACAGGTGGGTCAGTGTGGCTGAGCACAGGTGGGTCAGTGTGGCCGAGTACAGGTGGGTCAGTGTGGCCGAGTACAGGTGGGTCAGTGTACTGAGTACTGGTGGGTCAGTGTGTTGTGTACAGATGGGACAGTGTGCTGAGTACAGGTGGGTCAGTGTGGCTGAGTACAGGTGGGTCAGTGTGGCTGAGTACAGGTGGGTCAGTGTGGCTGAGTACAGGTAGGTCAGTGTGCTGAGTACAGGTGGGTCAGTGTGGCTGAGTACAGGTGGGTCAGTGTGGCTGAGTACAGGTGAGTCAGTGTGGCTGAGTACAGGTGGGTCAGTGTGGCTGAGTACAGGTGGGTCAGTGTGGCTGAGCACAGGTGGGTCAGTGTGGCCGAGTACAGGTGGGTCAGTGTGGCCGAGTACAGGTGGGTCAGTGTACTGAGTACTGGTGGGTCAGTGTGTTGTGTACAGATGGGACAGTGTGCTGAGTACAGGTGGGTCAGTGTGGCTGAGTACAGGTGGGTCAGTGTGGCTGAGTACAGGTGGGTCAGTGTGGCTGAGTACAGGTAGGTCAGTGTGCTGAGTACAGGTGGGTCAGTGTGGCTGAGTACAGGTGGGTCAGTGTGGCTGAGTACAGGTGAGTCAGTGTGGCTGAGTACAGGTGGGTCAGTGTGGCTGAGTACAGGTGGGTCAGTGTGGCTGAGTACAAGTGGGTCAGTGTGGCTGAGTACAGGTGGGTCAGTGTGGCAGAGTACAGGTGGGTCAGTGTGGCTGAGTACAGGTGGGTCAGTGTGGCAGAGTACAGGTGGGTCAATGTGGCTGAAAACAGGTGGGTCAATGTGGTGAGTACAGGTGGGTCAGTGTCCTGAGTACAGGTGGGTCAGTGTACTGAGAACAGGAGGGTCAGTGTGGCAGAGTACAGGTGGGTCAGTGTGGCAGAGTACAGGTGAGTCAGTGTGGCTGAGTACAGGTGGGTCAGTGTAGCTGAGTACCGGTGGGTCAGTATACTGAATATAGGTGGGTCAGTGTGGCTGAGTACAGGTGGGTCAGTGTGGCTGAGTACAGGTGGGTCAGTGCGGCTGAGTACAGGTGGGTCAGTGTGGCTGAGTACAGGTGGGTCAGTGTGGCAGAGTACAGGTGGGTCAGTGTGGCTGAGTACAGGTGGGTCAGTGTGGCAGAGTACAGGTGGGTCAATGTGGCTGAAAACAGGTGGGTCAATGTGGTGAGTACAGGTGGGTCAGTGTCCTGAGTACAGGTGGGTCAGTGTACTGAGAACAGGAGGGTCAGTGTGGCAGAGTACAGGTGGGTCAGTGTGGCAGAGTACAGGTGAGTCAGTGTGGCTGAGTACAGGTGGGTCAGTGTAGCCGAGTACCGGTGGGTCAGTATACTGAGTATAGGTGGGTCAGTGTGGCTGAGTACAGGTGGGTCAGTATACTGAGTACAGATGGCTCAGTGCGGCTGAGTACAGGTGGGTCAGTGTGGCCGAGTACAGGTGGGTCAGTGTGGACGAATACAGGTGGGTCAGTGTGGCTGAGTACAGGTGGGTCAGTGTGGCTGAGTACAGGTGGGTCAGTGTGGCTGAGTACAGGTGAATCAGTGTGGCTGAGTCCAGGTGGGTCAGTGCACTGAGTACAGGTGGGTCAGTGTACTGAGTACAGGTGGGTCAGTGTACTGAGTTCAGGAGGGTCAGTGTGGCAGAGTACAGGTGGGTCAGTTTGGCTGAGTACAGGTGGGTCAATGTGGCAGAGTACAGGGGGTCAGTGTGGCAGAGTACAGGTGGGTCAGTATGCCAGAGTACAGGTGGGTCAGTGTGGCTGAGTACAGGTGGGTCATTGTGGCTGAGTACAGGTGGGTCAGTGCGGCTCAGTACAGATGGGTCAGTGTACTGAGTACAGGTGGGTCAATGTGGCTGAGTACAGGTGGGTCAGTGTGGCAGATTACAGGTGGGTCAG